>NC_079205.1:9166099-9466099 GCF_026745355.1 Beta vulgaris subsp. vulgaris | reverse complement strand
CTCCTTCAATAAACCTGATGTTTCGTCCCTGATTTTCTGATTCGCCTGATTGTTTACCAACAAACCAATCATCACTTGTTTGGCTTTTGAACATAGAGGAATGTGCAACATCATCAGACAGTGGCATCCGAGCATAGCTTTCTGGTTCTTCACTTCTTTGTGAAAAAAGAAACTCCTCGGGAGTGCTACCCCTTCTCATTACTGGAGTACTCTCACTAGGGTCAAAGCGTTGAACTGAGATGATACCTGCGTCACCAGTGTTTCCTGCATTCTTTTCAGTAACTAGAAAAGCATCATTAGGAATCGCACTTGGTTTGTGCTTAGATCTCTCTTCTGCCTCTGGCTTGAACGCACATATATTTTGATCACCGGATTTCTCCGTGGCAAAATATTTCTCTGCAACCGACAGTGAATGTGGCTCAGGATTGTTAGAGTCTGACTCTTCCCTCATTAATAGCTGCTGCAAAGCATCCCAATTTTCATTGCCCTTACCACTCTTATTCTTGACAGAAACATCTTCATTATCGTCCTGGTCAGCAGAATCATTAATAGAACTGAGGTGCTTAGATCCAATACGTTTTTTGTGATGACGAGAGGCTGACTTCTTGTGCTTCTCAAAGGACCCAACTGCTTCCTCCAACTGCTGCTTGAGGGAATCACCATTCAAATAATCATCCTCGTCAGATGAATCGGTCTCAGAAGAACCATCCTTCTCTCCATCTCGTTTGGACGAAATGTAATTAATATTGCGTATCACGACTTTCCTTGAAGATTTTTTCCCATGCTTCTTCCTATGAGATCGCTCGGATGAAGAATCTGTCTCAGAACCAGATCCACTGGACTCAGTGTGTTCTTCATGATCCTCCTTCTCTGATCCCCGTGCATTAGAAGCTTTACCCTTCTTCCTGGATGATGATTTGTGATCACGACGATTATGTAATTCATGATCAGCAGAACCATTAACATCGGAAGGCCAAGGCATATTTGCAGGGTAATACTGGGGGGGAACCTGCATGCCATTGAAGCCATACCCTTGATAAGGGGGCATTTGCTGATATATGGGACCCTGGAAGTTACGTAGGTATGGAGGAAATTGTTGTGCCCATGAATTTGGCATTTGCACTTTCGCATCAGTTGCAAGAGTTTGCGAATCTACATTGCATCAAAAGAGAGAGTTGAAGGATTTATCCAGAAGACTGTTATACTTTTCAGAGCAGACAACTAGCTAGCATACAAAAACTGATGGTTGTATTTATAGCTAGCCTTTTAAGTTCTAAGCAACATGAAAAAGCTAAAACACAAGACCATTTGTGAAACTCCTGATCTAGCTTCAAAATTAGCCATATATTACTAGATAATCAACCATAAGAACAAAGCAGAGAAAAACTAAACCACAGAAAGGTTGTCAAAAACCAAAACTACTGAGCAAAAAGTTCAATGCAAGTAAAACAGTACATGCACTTAAATGTTCCCATCTACTTCTGTCTGCATTTTGTGGAAGTTTGCCTTGTTGAATATGCAAATATGTGGTTCAGAGACTAGCATGAACCTCACACTAGAGAATTCGATAACAAAGAGATGTAGCAGGAAACCATTAATAAGAATCTTATATACACCTTGGTTTGCATCTGAACTTCCATGACTAGTCATAGAATCAGACATTGACACATCTGTGCTACCATTCTGCTTCCCAGCAGTCATTAAACTTTGGGAGGGATCATTTTCTTCACCAGCAACAATGATTCCAGATGTTCCCAGGTATGTCAATTCTGGCTGCACCATAGCCTGCATTGCTGCAATCTCATCCACCCAAAGTCTATCTTCATTTTTCTTCTTGCACAGATCCTTGAAATTAATGCAAGCTTCCCTTCAGGAGACAAAAATGCAGATGCAAAGTATGTCAGAATGCAATGAAGCTGAGGTACATAGTAAATCTCATATATCTGGGACATAAGTGAAGTCCGGGATTCTGTGTTAAAAAAGTTGCAACTAGCTTTTTTCTGCAGAAGCTTAAGCAGGAAAAGAGATCGTTCCATTATCAGTGGCCATGGTTTCCTTGTATGTACCTCATGCGTGAAGCACCAAAAGCATCAGAAAACAAAAGAAGGTCATGCAGATTATCCATTTCATATCCAGCAGCCAGAGCTCGAGCATAAACCATTGCTTGTTCTTTGCGGAGGACTGCTTTACGAGTTTCCAGCACTCGATGGAGACGAACCCTATCAAGTAAGAAGCAAAAGCTAGCTATTAGTATAAATTGATTTGTTGACTTCTCAACTTCTGTAAGGTAATAAATAAGAATATCCTTACTTAGAATTTTCTTCTTGTGCATGATCACTTTCTTCATTGGATTCACCTTTTGACTAAAAAAAATACCATTTTAGGAGAGAAACTGTCAATAATATAGGGATGAAAATGACCAACAACAAATTTTGACATGTACGTTTAAAGCTCGCTTCAGGATACCGTACCTTGAAAGCAGCACCTGAATCTTTTGAATTTCCGCTAATAGCAGTTGCATTTCCTGGCAAACCGGATGTGTAAACAATAATCAAATAAGGAACAAATTTCTGGTACCAAAAATCCCATGAACTCATACCAAATTACTCACTTCTCTGAGAACAAAGTCCCATTCTACTGAAGAAAATATATAATAAATTTTCTTTAGTTTTATTTTTCTTTTCGGGACCAAAAGATCAATGTGACAACTCATTAACTATATCCAACAGTATTAATTGCACGAACATTCCAACTTGTCCAATGTACAATTCTACCATACTCAAAGAAGACAAAAGCAAAGAAAAGAAAAAGAAACCCAAAATATACAATTAGTACCACACAAAAAAGCAAGCAAATCATCACGCGATTTATTAGACGAATAATTAAGTCCAAACATTACCAAATCAATTGCATTCCATTTCCACTTAAAGTAGATCAAGTTAAATATTAAGTCAAACCAATATCTAAAACAAATAATTACCACATCAATTGCATTCCAAATCCAATTATCATACAACTTTTATAGAACAACATTTATGATTCAATATACAACAACTAATTGTTCATAACCTTCCGAAATTAGAAAAATTTCCCTCCAATTCTTGTAATTTACTCAATTCATTACCTTCATTCTCAGCACCATCAGCAGCATTCGAAGCGTCATACGATTTAATCGAATTCTCCAACTGCGCTATCTCTCTCTCTATTGTCACAAACCTCTCCAAAACTTCAGGCGTACTTACAAATCTCACAAACCTAATCCAAAACAATTTCCAAATGAAATCATCAATCATTGATCAAAATCAACTCCAAAACTTGAAATTCAAGCAATAATCATCAAAAAATCACTACCTCAGCAGTGTTCCTTTAGTAAACCAGTGAGCATTCACAGAAGAAGAAGGCGGACGAAGTGTGACTGAATAACCTCCTTTCGAAATCTGATCTTTCGCAGATCGTAAATGCGCAATAAACGGCTCTAGTAATCCGTACGCTAACTTCTCATTCGATTTACCAGCGAAAATCGCCAATTCACATCTAAAAATAAAAATTCAAAAGATAAAGAAATCATCAATGGCGGATCTAAGTTAAATAAAATCACAAAATTCGCAAAAAAAAGCATTGAATTAGCTAAATATACCTGGTTCGAGTGGGAGTGAGCTGAAACAGGACATAATCAAGACGAGTAGAAGACTCCATTGAAGAAGTAAATATAAGTTAAGAGAGAGAAAGTAAAGAAGGTCAGAAATTCAATTCATGGAGGTTTTAAGAGTTACAGAGACATTCAATGAACATTCTTCATCAAGTGCAGAAAAGATGAGAGAGAAAATATGGTAAAATGTTAATTTTTTTTTAGTGTTTGAAGATATTTAGGAGTAGTTGTAAGAAAGAGTTCAGTTCACATGGAGTGAGCAGAGAAGGTGGGAGAGGAGAGAGAAAAAGATGCCAGCAGGAGGTGATGAAGCGGAGCACATGGAATTATGGAAATGGAAGTGAGGGGAATAGTGAAGATGGGAATAGAAAGAAGAGGAGAGGAGAGAGATTTTTTTGGGGGAAATATTTGGGACCCACGTGAATTAATGCCGACAGCCGGCAGTTACCCCGCTACTTATCTTTTTGTTGTTTCGAATAATTGCGATTTACAGATGAGGTGAAATCTTCATTTACTATTAGTATATGATGATATGATAGAGAGATTCTAGGAGGAACGAGAATAAAGACTATTTATGGCATAATTTTGTTTTGAAAAAAAAACTTTTTTTCATAAATAATGTTAGTGGGAGTATTAGTTTTCCTATGTTTTGAACTTGAAATTAGTTTTATGGACACTGTCCACGTAGGATAGCACGTGAAAATTTTTATTTTCGGTAAAGCAAACCGCTACTCTTAACTTTAAGTTAAGTTGCTACTGTGGATAGCGGTTTACGAGGTAAAACCGCTACTTGATGTAGCGGTTTATATTGTAAATCACCAATACAAGAGAAAAGGAGCAAAAACGTAGTGCGCGGGACACACAGACCTGTTTGGCGCGTGTTTTCTCCTTTTCTCTTGCATTGGTTATGATTTGTAACGAATCGCAACTCTAAGTAGTGATTTATATGTGTGCCTTATAACTTGTTTTAGGGACACAATATAACCGCTATTTGAAGTAGCAGTCGACTTCAATGAAACATTATTGGTATTAACCGCTACTTGAACTAGCGGTTTTATTCAAAAAATCAAAATTCTGACATGCTATCCTACGTGGATGGTATCCATAAAATTAATTTCAAGTTCAGCGCATAATAGGAATTAATACTCCCTTTGACACCATTCATCGAAAAAAATCAAATAAAAATATCTTATAATACTTGTATATTTAGGCCTGTTCTCCCCATATTATTTTCAGTTCAATTCAGTTTAGTTCAGCTTTGGACAATACTTTTACTCTCACATATCACTATTCATTTCAGTTCAGTTCAGTTCAATTCAATTCTGTTGAGCTGTTTTATGTCAAAGAAAACAGCCCTCATAGTATGTAAAAAATTCAATAAAGTGCAAGAAAAATAACACTTTGAGTTACAATATTCACAACTAAATGCCTTAAAAAAAGTAATCAAGTGAAATACTATCGTTGTAATTTTTCATCTTGACCATTTCATTTTTGCATGATCTTTAATATGCATATTTGACTATTAATATATTGCACTCCTTTCTGCTCGGACGATTTGAATTCAAATCAATTAGTTATACATTTCAACTAATTACTTTACGTGCTCAAAATTTCTTAGTGCATTTAATTACGCAATTCAACCAATTAGTGAAGTCAAAAAAACATAACTAGAAATGGAGAACAAGTATTGATCCCAAAATCACAACTATTGACAAGAAATTATAATATTAAGTCAAAATCATAATATCGACCAAAATACCATATCCGTAAAACAATAATTGTATCTTGAGTCTAAAAATGTTAAATAATTGGGATTTTAAAAAAAAAATGAGTTAAATGAAATCTAAAAGGAGTGACTTGTAATAAAATAATATTAACTATATGAACTTTTTTTTTTGGAAAAATTATATGAACGCAAAAGAATAACTATGAACTTAAAACACGATAAATATTAACTTGAAAACCTAAACAATTGACTATAAATTGAAAAGGCTTAATAATAAACTATTAACTTAAATGTCATTTCGTGTAAAATAACTATTAATTAATAATTTTATTTTAATTCTCTATTATTAATTTTTTTCAAATAAAGTTTTGTTATTTAATACTTTATTTGAAATTAAAGTTTGGTTCACTTTGTTGTGGAGAATTATAGTTGACAATATTTTTCGGATTGATTAGGATTAGATCGATCATTTCGGGTCGAGCGAGTCTGCCTGATTTGGGTGGAGTTCGGATCAATTTATGTATGTGTCAATCAGTTTTACCAGGTTTAAATTCTTACATGACAATATGTTTTCATATAACGTAAAAAATATTGGATACCGTCGAACTTTTCCAACTTTAACAGGAATATTTCAAATCAGCAAGTCAAAATATTATAGAAGTAATTCATTAGTCTAGTTAGTTTATCATCTATGGTTAACAAGATGTTGTTCTCAATTGTGATCATTAAAAAAAAGCACATGATAAAATTAAGATGGTACTCTATAAAATTTATTATCTCAAACTACATATACATGTACTGATTATATTCTAAAACTACTCCATATGTTTAATGTTAGATTATAGTTAATAATTCAAGGATTGAAGAGCCATAACTAGTTAATCATTAAAACATGGAATATTAGGTGAGAGTTGAGTAGTCTTTTCGATTTGAAGTATAGTAAGTTCGATCTAGGAAAGCTTATGATGGAAGAGAACATCAAAAAAAATGGCTGGCCCTCTTTCCACTCTTTCTCTTTAGTCAGCTGGGAGAGTGATGGTGTTGGGTGTGGGGTTAAGAGTGAGTAGAAGGGCAAGGAATATGGCCCCTTGAAAGGTGTCAGTCTGTAAAGATGAATATAAATGTCTAATTAAGTATATTATTGTCTTCCTAATTCTTTTTATCCTCTTCTTATAAGAAGCTAAATACTAGGATTGTATTACAAACAACTCTTACCAGCTGCATCATCTAATTGCACTAAATAATTGTGATGGGTGAGTTCATTATTTACCAAGTAGTTAGGTCTAGACAACTAGTGACTAACAAGATATTTACCTTGGGTGAAGTTTGGCTTCTTGTTTTTTTTTTTGGTTAAATTATTTATATTTATTCATTTCAAGTCATATTCAATTGACAAAATAGTTGGTTTGACTTATTTCGATTCAAGAAATATCAATGTATGGTTCTGTTCATCCTAATTGGGATTATTATGTAACTAATTAGAATTTTTTTGCACGCGGTGAGTGTTTGATTTTTTTTTTGAAATAGAAATTTGATTTTCTTCGACATAAGAGTCAAAATTTGAACATTCATACGAAGTATAATTGTTTTTAGTTGCAAAATTTGATTGGTTTAGTTTCCGTCACTTAAGTCCCTCGCCAATCTTTTTGTTTTTTCTTTTTTACTTTTCAAAGTTAAATTCTATGAAAAAAATAGAAATTTAATTGAATTTATTCATGATTTCTAATACTATAATTTTTTAGTTGATTTTTAAATTAAGTACAGTACTTCATAAATTGTAAAGAAAGTGGACACTTTGATTTCAAGTCAATTTTTTCATAGGTTGTAGTTTAAGTGAATTTTTAAGTTTTTGTAAAGTTTTCTCATTTTAGTGATTTGCATAACGTAAATTATGCAATTTTTTTAGTTGACTTGTGAGTGATTGTTATAATTATATTTTTTGTATTTTTGTTTGAAACCCCCTTTGATTTGTAAGTGAATTTGTAATTTGGAATGGGAATGGGGTAACATAGTCTCTTCATTTGGGGACACCATAACTCCCCCCTTCCCTTATATAATAGAGATATGTTGTACTTTAATTCTTGAATGATATTTTACATAAACCTTTTTACCTTGATAATTAATCGCTATTATATAATAGAAAAGATAGGTCCAAATATATGTAAAAGTTTCATTATATATAGGGAACACTATAAAAAAGTAAATAATTATTTTTCTTGTCTAACTTCTAAATTTCGATTTCACTACAAATACACCTCTATTTTTTTTATCATAACCCGCCATTAATCGTAAATGGTTCTTGAGAATAGTGATTTGTAAGTAAATTTTGGTAAATTTTTTTGTATGTATTGACGTTCTAGGTTATTAGTTTTAGTTTGTATGCTAATTTTAAGTTTTAATAAAGTTTTCTGATTATTTGAGTGATTTGCGTGATTTTTATAACGTGATTTTCTCAATTGTATGAGTCATTTGTAAAGTTTCTTCTTTTAAGTGATTTGTGAGTGAGTGTTATAAATTAATTTTCGGTAGTTTTTTTTTAGTGCCGATTATGATTTTGACATTCCTTTCGTAATTTAGAAAGGGAAGGGGGTAAAATAGGCATTTCAAAAGAGGACACCATTGCTCCCCCCTTCCCTTATATAATAGAGATTTGTTCATTGCAACAATAATATAGGTCAACTAGTTCTTATTAATGGAATGGAATGCCATGCAACACATTATAAGTTGGAAAACTAGTAATGGTTGAATTTCATTGATGAACACATGTGAGTGTCTCATATTGGATAAAGAGGAGAGATTAAACCACTTTATAAGCTTTGAAGTTACTCCTCCTATCACCAATTGGTTTTAGGATATAACCTTCTTGGGCTTGTAAGTGGGTTAAAACTCTCATCCTCCTTACTGAGTTACCCAGGTCCATTTCATATAATATGAAAATAATTCTGATTACCTTTCCAGTTAGCTCTAAATTTTAAAAATAATCATATTGGACAAAAAGTCCTTATTGAATTACCCAAATCCATTTCATATAATCTGAAAATTAACAGTAATCATTCGAAATCAAAATCCACTTTGTATCTATTAGTTGAGCTTTTCAAGTGGGATAAAACTAAATATATATGGGAATTAATTTTAAATAAGAATTGTATAATGAAAGGATGTGAATCTCCAATCATCTCAACGAGGATTTGTACCTCTTCATATTTCTCCACATTGAGACGAATCTAACAAGATCCCACATGAATATGTTAATTTATATATATAAATGAGAATATTCGATCAAAGATTTTAAAGTTTGACCCATCAAAAATGAAGTAGGCACTATATTATGGGACGGAGGGAGTAACAAATTAAATATAAGCAATTTCACATAAGAATGACATTGTTTGACTCTTAACAACCTCAATTTCTATGCTATTGTGTGGTGGTTCATTTGGTATGCTAGAAATAGTATCACATTTCGTCTAGAAAAGCTTTTCTCCGGCCAAATTAGGAGCTATGATTAAAGCTTATATGCATAATCTAGATTGTTCGTTTTCTAATTTTTCCAATTTGGGATATAGTCAACAAGTTGTTAAAGAAGCTAAAAAGCCTAGGCCTGATATTATTTGGTCCCCCTTCCTCTTGATTTTGTTAAACTTAATTTTGATGGTTCCAAGTTGCAGAATGGTAGCATAGCTTATGGCTTTGTTATTAGAGATGTTGTGGGAAATCTTTTGCTTAGTGGTGCTAACACCATTGCTGATAATAATTCTATTTTAGTTATTGAGGCATGTGGTCTAAGAGAAGGTATAAGGAGAGCTCTCTGTTTGGGGGCTAATAATAATACTATTTAGGGTGATAATCTCTCGATAATTCAAGCTATCAAAAGAGTTTGGAAAATTCTCTGGTCTATTTGCTCTTATTAATGATGCAGCTGATGATTTAAGAAAATTTGATAATTATAATATTCAACATGCTTTTAGAAAATCTAATTTTGCTGCCGACTGGAGGGCACATCGTGGCCATTCCACTACTAATCTCTGCTATTGGTTTGAATCTCCTTATATTGCTTTTCCAAGATCATCCGTAAGGATGCTTTAGGGTGGCCCGTTATTTGGGTTCCTCCCTAGTTTCTTTTTTTTTTTTTGCTAAAAAAAAACATAAGAATGCCATTGACATATGCATGTTAGAAGATGCTTCTATATATCTACTCGTGTTTTAATTGGTTACCCACTTTTTAGGCACAAAGTTTTAGGAGAAATAGTTACATGGGTTATAGACTTATTATAGTGAGAAAGAGAACGCATTTTTTTAATCCATATGAGCCACGAAGGCAGTACAAAGTACAAAGAAGGAGAATGGATATTCGAACCTATGATATATCGTTCAACATCACATCAATCTTAACCATTATGTGAAACCATTCTCAAAAGTGAAAAAAATAAATAACTAATAAAGAACAATAAAAAAACGTAAAAACCAAATGGAGGAGTATAACATTTTCGTGCATAACGTATTGTACATTTGTACATATTGGCGAAGATAAAACCAAGGATGTCTTGGTCTAGTGGTTAAGATTGAGATGCTGTGAACAATAAGTCATAGGTTTGAATCCCCTCTTCTTTGTATTCACTTGTAACATGGCCGACATTGCGGCAGTAATGACACTTGCCGAGGTAGGGGCGATGAGTGCGGTTGGAGTTGGTGGTGTTGAGGTGTGTGGGAGTTGGTAGGAGGGCTGGGTGAGGTGGTGTTCTACTGCGAAAAGCAGCATTGACAGTGGCCGGGAATGACATAGATTTAGGTAGGGAGTTGAGTGTTAATTCATGGTTGATTAATTTCTCGTGAAGCTCCTCAAAGGAAATAGGAGTGTCACGTGCATTGACAGTAAGAATGACTGGTTGATAGAGTTCTTGGTTGAGACCTTTAAGGATTTTCTCAATGACATCCTCCGGGTCCATGGGTTTACCCATAAGGGCGAGCTTATCAACATAGCCCTTAATGGATTGCATATATTCAGAGATGGTTTGGGTGGTTTTTGTGATATTGTTTAGGCTGTTTTTGAGTTGGAGCATATGGCCTCTTGACTTATTTGCATAAGTCGAGGCTAGAATGGTGCATATTTCGCGGGACGTGGTGGCGCAAGAAACAAGAGGAAGAAGTGGGGTGGACAGGGTGCCCATAAGTGCGCCAAAAATGAGTTGATCCTGCCTCATCCAGGTGACGTAGGCGGGGTTAGGGGCAGCAACACCATCCGTGACGAGTTCGGCTGCGGGACAAGGATGAGTGCCATCCACATATCTCTTAAGGCCGAAGCCAAAAAGAGTAGCTTGGACTTGTTGGGTCCATGAGATGTAGGTGGTAGGGGTGAGTTTGAGAGCGTTGTTGAAGGAAACAACGGTGAACGGGGAGGTTGGTTGTTGTTGATTGGGAATCATGGCATGGTTAGGAGGGTTTCCATCGTTAGCCATTGATGTTTGCTGGGGAAAAAAAAAGTTAGGCTCTTGATACCATATAGAGGAGGAAGAAGGTTGAGAAGAATTGATGTATTTCTCATTAATGAAGCAGGTGTTTAAATAGATACAAGTATACACTAAACTTAGAAAAGATTGTAAGAAAAGATACTGACAACTATTGACAACTAGAGTACAGAGACTATGTACCAATCTAAGATATGATAGACTAGTGTATAAGCGTAAATAAGGAAATAAGAATATACTCTTGTGAATATTATAAGCTGTCCTTTACACGTGGCTCATGGATAAAAAAAAAATATTGGCGAAGATAAAAACGGAAAGACAGATGAAAGAAAAATGGGGCATTATATAGGGAATAACATGGTCGCAATCAATATAAATTAAATTTTGATATGTTACTGCATGTAGCTTTTCAAGTAGATGCTTTGCCCACTTGATTAGGGGTTAGCTGGGAAGTTGCAATCACCAATAGTCTCGTGACCCGCTTGTTTTTCTACTAAACAAAACTTTATAGCTCGAAAGCTGTATTCACTTGCCCGACTTTCATGATTCACATGATCTACTCTAAGATACTCCTAATATCGACCTTTCTATTTGTCTTCGTCTTAGAAATTAACACCCATTTCTTAAAAAAAAAAATAGTAAGAATAATCCAACATTTGAAAGATTTATTTTTGAAATAGTCTCACATTTTGATTCACTTACTAGTTTTTAGCCTTATCCATGTCCAGGTAATTATAATTTTTATTTATTTATTTTACATTGAAATTATAACACTAAATATTATTTGTTTTAGTGGTTAAATTTTTAGTATATAAATTTGAGGTGATGGGATCAAATCTTATATCCTCATAGAGTAATAGTCCCATCTTTTAAGTAATTTTTCTTTCGATGATCCATTTTTTCTTTTAATGTGCTAAAATCAATTGACTTATTTTTTTTATATAATTTTTTCTCAACTGTCATTAGCTAGACCAGTATTGATATAATTCATGATGAGTTCAAGTTCTACATGTTGCCCATTTGAAATTAATTGATAATTTTTATTTATATTTTTTTTATAAATAATATACTTCTTCCGCTTTGAGATAAATGATACACTTTTATTAAAAAGCTCTCACATAAAAGAAAGAAGTGTTTAACTTATTTGACAACGGGGGAAGTATATATGTTTGAACTTTAATTTGAGTTATGAAATGATACTATAATAATTTACAAGACCTGAGTCCCAAACACCTTAGCCTTTAGGGTCATGATCTATCTATCTCTATTATATAAGGGAAGGGGGGAGCAATGGTGTCCTCTTTTGAATTGCCTATTTTGCCCCCTTCCCTTTCTAAATTACAAAAGGAATGTCAAAATCAAAATTGACACTCAAAGAAAACTACCGAAAATTAATTTACAACACTCACTCACAAATCACTTAAAAGAATAAACTTTACAAATCACTCATACAATTGAGAAAATCATGTTATAAAAATTACTAAATCACTCAAATAATCAGGAAACTTTATTAAAGCTTAAAATTAACATACAAACTAAAACTAATAACCTAAAACGTCAATACATACAATTTACAAAAATTTACTCACAAATCACTCTTGTCAAGAACCATTCACAATTAATGGTGAGCTAGTCATGATAAAAAAAAATAGCGGTGTATTTGTAGTGAAATCAGAATTTAGAAGTTAGACAAGGGAAAAAAATTATTTACCCTTTTTATAGTATTTCCTATATATAATGAAACTTTTACATATATATGGACCTATCTTTTTTATCATATAATAGAGATTAATTATCAAGGTAAAAAGATATGTAAAATATTATTCAAGAATTAAAGTAAAACATATCTCTATTATATAATGGAAGGGGGGGAGCTATGGTGTCCTCGAATGAAGAGACTATGTTACCCCCTTCCCATTCTAAATTACAAATTCACTTACAGATCAAAGGGGGCTTCAAACAAAAATACCAAAAATATAATTACAACTATCAATCACAAGTCAACTAAAATCATAAAATTGCATAGTTTACGTTATGCAAATCACTAAAATGAGGAAACTTCACAAAAACTTAAAAATTCACTTACAAACAACAACTACGAAAAAATTGACTTGAAATCAAAGTGTCCACTTTCTTTACAATTTATGGAGTAATGTACTTAATTCAAAAAACAACTTAAAAATTATAATATTAGAAATCATAAATAAATTCAATAAAATTTCTATTTTGCTCATATAATTAATTTAACTTTGAAAATCTATTCAAAAAAAAAAAATTTAACTTTGAAAATTTAAAAAAAAAAAATGGTGAGAGACTTAAGTGACAGAAACTAAACCAATCAAATTTTGCAACTAAAAACAATTATACTTCGTATGTCTAATGTTCAAATTTTGACTCTTATGCCGAAGCAAAACGAGTTTCTATTTCGAAAAAAATTCAAGCACGCATCGCGTGCAAAAATTCTAGTACTAATATATTAAAAGGCGTACGTAAACCAGGAACGGTATCACGTGGCGCTCTCCGTAGGGAGTTTTAGTTCATGTAATCCATGTACAATAAAAAAATTTAGAAATTGCATAGTATAGGTTTTGATCCCGTGACCTCAAGTTCATGTACTAAAGTTTTAACCACTAGACCAAGTTGTATTAGGGCTATTATATCAAAGTACAATATTAATAAATGAAATTTTTCTTACCCGGAACATAGTCCGGGCCTAATAACTAGTTAATTAATAAAGAATTGTAAACCATAAAAGCAAGCTTCATTGACAAAATAAAACTGGAAGAAAGCAGTGAAATGAATAGAAAAGTTGAGGATCGATCAATAGATGCATGAAAATGAATAGGAAGAAAGAGATTGATTACCTATTAGCTAGACATTAATAAGGATTTCATTCACGACACAAGTCATAAGACATCAGTTTGTGCACGTAATATGCTCCCGCCACTGATAGTGATGCTGCTGCAACCTAAGTCCTAAGGGATAAAAAGGGTGATTACTTACAATGAAACAATCACGGTTCATCTTACATACGACAAAATTAAGAAGAATCGATTTGATCTATGAAGAAGGGAGGTGAAGTACATAAAGCCAGATATGATGATTATATTCCAAGCATTAAACACCCACAATGTACAATGCAGACTGCAGAGTGAAAGAAGTTGATAGGCTTTACTTATCCTCGCCAGGGATAATCTCCAATTTATCCTTTTTCTTGCAAAGAAATTTTCCTTACCTTTTAAAAAAAAATATTTTTATGATATAAGGGAAAGAGGAGCAATGGTGTCCTCTTTTGAAATGTCTATTTTGCCCTCTTCTTTTTCTAAATTACAAAAGAAATGTCAAAATCAAAAGCAGCACTCAAAGAAAACTACCAAAAATTAATTTACAACACTTACTCATAAATCACTCACAAATCACTTAAAAAAAGAAACTTTATAAATCACTCATACAATTGAGAAAATCACGTTCTAAAAACATTCAAATAATCAGGAAACTCTATTAAAACATAAAATTAACATACAAACTAAAACTAATAACCCAGAACGTCAATACATACAAAAACATTTACAAAAATTTACTTACAAATCACTATTCTAAAAAACCATTCACAATTAATATGGGTCATGATAAAAAATAGAGGTGTATTTGTAGTGAAATCAAAATTTAAAAGTTAGACAAGGAAAAAAATTATTTACTTTTTTATATTGTTTCCTATATATAATGAAACTTTTACATATATTTGGACCTATTTTTTCTATTATATAATAGCGATTAATATTAAGGTAAAAAGGTTTATGTAAAATATAATTCAAGAATTAAAGTACAACATATCTCTATTATATAAGGGAAGGGGGAGCTATGGTGTCCCCGAATGAAGAGACTATGTTACCCCCTTCCCATTCTAAATTACAAATCAAAGGGGGTTTCAAACAAAAATACCAAAAATATAATTATAACAATAATTCACAAGTCAACTAAACTTATAAAATTGCATAATTTACGTTATACAAATCACTAAAACAAGGAAACTTTACAAAAACTAAAAAATTCACGAACAAACTACAACCTATGAAAAAATTGACTTGGAATCAAAGTGTCCACTTTCTTTACAATTTATGAAGTATTGTATTTAATTCAAAAATCAACTAAAAAATTATAATATTAGAAATCATAAATAAATTCAATAAAATTTCTATTTTGTTCATAGAATTTAACTTTGAAAAGTAAAAAAAAACAAAAAGAATGGTGAGAGACTTAAGTGACAGAAACTAAACCAATTAAATTTTGCAACTAAAAACAATTATACTTCGTGTGTTTAATGTTCAAATTTTTGACTCTTATGTCGAAGAAAATCGAGTTTCTGTTTCGAAATAAATTCGAGCACGCATCGCGTGCAAAAAATTCTAGTAGACTAATAAGTCACTTTATGTTGTTCCTTTTCGGATAGTTGTAGATACATTATTCCTATAGAAAATATCACCTACAACCATTATAAATCTTATTGGTTACAACCAAATCTTTCTCAACCAATAGAAATATTTTAAAAGTTTTGTTTTTTTCGTTAATTCTAAAAACTTCCCATAGGGTTTTGAAAGGATTACATTTTCACATGACCCAACTGTTGTACTAGAAAATTCATATTTCTCCCACCGCCCCTTAAATGAGACTTCCAATGAAATATATCAAGTGTAATCTAATTTTGCGTTGGTTGTGACACAATACAACTCAATTCGGTCAAGGGTCGAGCAGAATTTAGTCAAAACTCAACTCAAAATGTTATTGAGTTGAATTGAGCTACTCCAAACGTTAACTTGACTTGCATCAATCACACCCCTATAGGTTACCTACTTATTTTGTGCTAAAAAAGTCTCACTTTTCACTTATTACTTTTGTCAACTAAACAACCACCCATGCAAATGGTGATCGTTACCAGGGTAGAGGAGGTTATGATCGTTATAGAAGAAAATGACGATCAAGGTCTAACGATGGATTTCGATGTTGAGAGTTGTGAAGTAACACATTCTTCCACTGGAATGGTACACAACTTGGATACAATCAACCCCTTTATTTTCTCAGCAAAGTCACGGACTTGTACACTTACTACAACCCATGTTTCATCCCATCTTGAGCTATTTCATCCATGCAGCGAAGGACTGGAGAATAGTGGTGTCAATTCAGTTAACCAGTTCAGTTCTGGTTCAAACCAAACAGTTCAGTTGACTTCAGTTCAGTTAATTCAGTTTATTTTTTCAAGCTTAATTGATTCAGTTTAAACTTTTTCGGTTTCAGTTTCAATCCATACAGTTAATTCAATTTTCAGTTAAGTTCAGTTCAGTTAACAGTTGTCTTTTGATTTGACCCATACAGTTTTGGTTTAAACAGTTGACTTTTTACCGATTACTATCAGTTAAAAAGTTATTTTCAGTTCGGATTCAGTTATTTTCGGTTTCTTAAGGAAACCTTCATTGACTCGAGTGAAAGTTATTATCGGTTATGCCGTGTACAACTTTTCTCTTCGGGTCAAGCCGTTATTCACTGCAAGAAATTCCAACTCAGTTGGACTTTTATCACATAGGTTAAACTTGTCGAACACAACGATAGCACCAAGAGACATATCTATATTTGTCTACGAAAGGGCATCTTGAAGTTGTCATATTTTCTGTAAAATTATTTTATTAAAGGTTCAACATTTGGCTGATATTGAAAAATTCAATTTCAAATTCTTCATTATTCTATAGTTTTTCAATGTGTAACCATCACTGATTAATTGGTAAGTGCGTGGTTGTGGTCAAGATTAAGATGATGATTGGTAATGATGAATTAGTTTATAAAGAAGTTAATGTAAGTGGTTAATCATTATGTCTTCCAATGTATAATGAAATTTGAAACACAAAACATCTACTTAAATAATCCAAGTATTTATTAGTGTACATGGTAGCCAATGGTATTTTAACATCTATAATGAATGTGCCAATGGTAGCCGCTAAGTTAATGTAAGATAACAATACGATATTTGAGTTAATCGTCTTTATGTTAAATGTATTTTGAAACATAAAACATATGATTGAACTAATGTGTAGTTATTGGGTTAGATGGACGATGTATAAATATAAGTCATTAAGTTTATTGAACATAACTATATTCTATTTAACCTGGTCATATTTAGTTTCAACTAATTTTGAAATTAAAAATATCTAATTGAAGTAGAATAAGTTTTTGTCATATGAGATTAATGAGCAGACCTATATAAGTCGATAAACTAATTCAAGATAACAATCATTATTTAAGTTTAATAGTCCGTAAGTTAAATTCATTTCATAACTAAACATCTAATTCAATTGATGCAAGTTGTCTTCTTCATTATAGAATGTCTTAATGTATAGAATGTCTAGTCATTGATCATTTCCATGTTGATTATACTTATGTTAGTGATACTAAATGTAATTATGTATAATAACTTTGTAATGTTACTATGTAATGTTATGTTTTCTATAGTTTTCCAACAATGTGTATATTGACTTATAACTATTAATGATGAATTGATGATTGATGTTGATCAAGGTGATGATGATTTATAATGGTGAATTATCATAATTAGCGATGATGATGATGATGAAAGTCGATAAACACAAGCTAATACGAGTTATAATTTGACAAAAATCAGTGTAGGTGGGTGATCATTAGGCTAAGCTAAATTAGTATATTGTGTAGATCGATATACTGCATTTCGAGTATATCTTAATGTATAGAACAGTGTATAGATCAAAGTATTGAATCTCGAATATAAATTAGTTTAAAACACAAGCTAATACGAATTGATTAGTGTATATAATAGTCAATGTGATTATGTGAGTGGGTACTTATTAGGCTAATCGTCTTTAAGTGTAATGCATTTTGAAACTAAAAATATCTATACTTAAATGATTCAAAGTACTTATTGGATTAAATGAATGTGTAAATGATAGTTAATAAGCAAATTTACGATAAAAATACAACATATGAGAAATGCATTTTGAAACAAAAAAATCTACTTCTAAAACATGCATGTTGCTATGGGATAAAATGAAGGTATGAATGTAAGTAGATAAGCTAATTCAAGATAACTAACCGCAATAACAGCAACAACGATAATATTAATAACAACACTACCACCACAAGTCCACAGACCACAGACCACAGACCACAACCACTACTACTGCTAATAATAATCATAATACTACTACTAATAATAATAACAATAAAGATAATAATAATAAAAATAACAATAAAGATAATAATAATAAAGATAATAATAATAATAATAATAATAATAATAATAATAATAATAATAATAATAATAATAATAATAATAAAAATGGATCTCCATCAAAATTTATTATTATTTTTATTAATTATAAATTTAAAAAATTCCGTCAGAATTGGTAAAGATTTTTTTAAAAAGTAAAATTGTTAGATTTAAGTATAATCTCATCCCTAAATCAAATTCATAGATATATGAAATCCAACAAAGAAACCATCACTTCATCTAGACCATTGATCAAATAAAATCTATGGCTATATTACACTAACATAACCACACATGGATCGCCAATCTGAGCCGTCTGATATAACCCAAATCAACGATCTCTTTTTCCTGTATATAAATCCTATTCTCTTTCCTCACCTCATTCCCTTTTCTGAACCCTAATTAGTTCCGCCTCTTCTGTAGCTTTCTCTTTATTTTTCTCTCACCTGGATCTCTTTCTCTCTGTTTTTCTTACTTCATTTTTTTGTGTTTGGTTAATTTAACGATTTAATTGGCAAACTTTGAACTTTTAGGGGTTGAAGATGAAGCGGTGAAAACAAAGGCTTGACAAGGGTTAAAGACGAGACTTCAAAAACTGAAAATGACGCTTCAAGTTATGTATTTCCCACTTTCCTCTGTTTTTTATGGGAATATGTGTCATTTTTAGGGTTTCAGTTTTAGTTTGTTGGATTTATAATGTGTAATTTTTCATACGGATTATGACTGTGTTTATCTGAATTAGTCTTCATGTTTGATTTATCCTTGTTCATTTGGATTATGTTTGAATTATTAATTTTAGAATATTTCGATTTACATTTTTTCGAAGTTAGCATTTGTTCACTTTTTCGTTAATTTTGAATGCTTGAATTATGTTTTTATTTTCGTTTTTTTTTTCATGAAGTTTTCTCATGCTATAGCTTCAGATCTTATTTTGATTCTTGATTTACTGTATCCAAGACCTAGAATTTGTTAGTTTTTTCGTTTATTTTTCATGTTTGAATTATACTTTAATTAATTCTATGCTTGAATCTGAGTTGGTTTAGTTGCTGCATTTTACTGGTGTTTTGTTGTTCTATTGGCCTTTTGTTGTTATAGGCTCGTGGATGAGTTGTAAGGTTTGGCTTTAATCTGTGTATATTATCATTACTAGTTTATTTCAAAATTGTTTAAACTCAATGGAAGCATGTGGTTCAGGAGTTCTTGGTATTATTAGGTAATTCTTGCTTTGATTTTTTTTTTTTAATTTAATGTTTTATATTTTAGAACGATCACTGAACCAATTAAGGATAAATTTCATGTTTTCATCCTCTTTTTTTTTTAATCTTATGTTATCTATGCTAATTGTTTTTTGTATTGTAGGGTGCAAAGTGGAGGCAGATATGAATTTTAGGATCTTTATATATTGTAAATTGAAGTGGAATAGGTTTTTTGTTTTTATGTTTGTTGTTTAGTTGTAATTTGTAAATTACATTGTGATATAAATAAAAATTTGTATTTGGTTTTTTACATTTGATCCATGAGATTTGAATACAATTTTTTTATTCTTTGATTCTATTTTTTTTTTAATAATAGTACAATAAACAATCCTAGAGTATTAAAGGGTTTTGATAAAGAATTTGCTATTGCAAGTAATTAATATTGTAAAAGCAAAATCGAGCGGAAGTGATCAAAAACAAAATAATCCTTAATCAAAGTGTGGTGAGTTATGGCGGAAGGAAACTATTATTAATTATTATGAATTTCATGAATTGTATTTGAAGAATCAAAACAAATGATGTTTTTGATTTGTTGAAATTGGTTATATGAATTTATAAATAATCATAACTTCATAGCACATATAACTATATAAGTGATACAATCATGTAATCATTTTTCTTTGTTAACATACACAAAAGTCTTGTATATTATATTTTGATTATTGAAATAACATTTTTTTAAATTTTTGTCTAGTTATTATTAAGGTGTTATGTTATTGTATGTTAATAAAGTAGGTAAATTAAAAAATCACGAAATTAGGTGTTATATTATGAAACAGTTGAGTTTGAGTATTAAAGACAATTGTATTTTATATAGTTAAAAACTGTTTTGTTCAATTTGATTCAGTTTTGTTTAAAACAGTTGTATTCAGTTTTATGCAGTTTAGTTAAAAATAGTTTGATTCAGTTCAATTAATAACAGTTTTATTCAGTTTGATTCAGTTCAGTTAAAAACAGTTATATTCAGTTCAGTTAGAAACAGTTTGATTCAGTTTGATTCAGTTTAGTTATAAACAGTTTGATTCAGTTCAGTTAGAAACAGTTTTATTCAGTTTGATTCAGTTCAGTTAAAAAACAGTTTGAAACAGTTTTCAGTTAAATTCAGTTCATTTTCAGTTCAGTTCAGTTCAGTTTAAATCGGTTTTTCGTGCAGTTAATTTCAGTTTGGTATGTTTTCAGTTGAGTTGCAGTTCAGTTTCAGTTCAGTTAATTGCAGTTTACTTTAATCTAATTGACTTATCGGTTTTAAACTTTTCAGTTATGGGTCAATTCAGTTCAGTTTATTCAGTTCAGTTGATTTACAGTTTGCGGTTTAACCATCGATTTTCAACCAAACTGACAGCACTACTGGAGAATACCTCAAGTCTATTTCCTTTTTGAATATAGGTATTGGTGACAAAAAGACATATTAACTAGTTTCTTTTCCTTTGCCACAAAGTAATATAAAAGCAAAAAAAAATCACTTTAGTTATTTACTTTCAAATTGTATCACGTAGATTTTTATGTAAATCTTCCCCATGTCAAAAAAAAAAATAAACCACCACCTGCACACATGGTATGCTAATATAATACTCATGGTATGCTAATACTTTACTGGAGTTGCTCCTAGCAGCTAGCTGACCGAAATAAAGTCACTAAGGAGATAGCAAAATTGGGCTTGACTTTTCTTTCCTCTCTTGTTCTCTATTTTGCTTTAGGCGTGCATGTACACCGATGAAGTGATGAGTGATGAGTGATGAGTGATGATCAACTCTTGGTGCTGACTGCTGACTTATTTTATTAACTCTGCCTTAAAAGATGGGCCGAACTAAACGAGAGGACAAATTGGGCTTCCAGTTTGCTCCTACATTTTCTACCACAAAAGTCGAGTAGTATTATCTTTTTCTTGGCAGCCATCAAAATACAACATACTCCTTACCTTTTTTTTGTTTTTATTACCTCATTTTGAGGAAGAATTAATAAAGAAGTTCGAAAAGTGAGAGAGAAAAATAAAAAAGTAGGAGAGAAAAATTAAAAAGGTAAAAAGAGATATTTTAATTGAATTATTATGAGAAATTATGATAAATTTCTAACAAGTAGATATATCTAACACCAATTTTTCGTGTAACATGTAGTGTTTGTATATATAACATATATTGTTTGTGTTGAATTCCCCACATTTATTACACGAAACACAAACAATATTTGTCACAAATACTATTTGTTACACGAAAAATTGTGTTAGTTATATCTATCTATCTGTTAGATGCTTAACATCCCTCGGGATATTATATCAAAAGTGGACCACATAGGTTGAAAAACAGGGGAGAATAGATGAGGTATATTGCCAAAAATAGAAAAAACAAAAATGTGTAGATAAAAAGTGTGTAAATTAAAAATAACGTAGGGAGTAATTGATAATACCTTCATCTAAATTATTAAAGAATATTAGTTGTACAATTAACATGTATTCTTTCTTTTGGATGTTTCTAATTTGTTTGGGAAAATACCTCAGGTACTCCTAAGCTTTGGCATAATTCTAAAAATGCCCCTCACATTTGCACAATTCCTCATATACCCCTAAACTTTGAGTTTGTGCTCAAAATACCCTTACTATCGACGGAATCCTAACACCATTAGCTTTTCCCCTCTCTTCCCTCCCCCAATTTGCTCTCTCCTCCCACCATCCTCCATTGATGAAACTCAAAATCAAGGATAATTGAAATTTTGAATTCCTTACCATAAGTTACGTATTACATATCAATCAAATAAATCAAAAAATGCAATGATTTACTCGTGATTTATGTACATAAATATTTGAAGATATTAATTGCCTAATTAGAATCATCAATCACTTGAAATCACGCCAATTAACCATAATCTTGGCTGATCTTGTGCGATTATCCCTCATTTCGATTTTTTTGTGTCACTTGTCCATTATTTAGACCTTCTACACTTGACAAAAATAGGTAACTAATAACTGCTCTAAATATCAATACCATATGATTCATATCCCACTGATTATGACAATCATCAAGGGATTATGTCAAGTAGATTATGACATTTATATTTTGCTAAATTAATAATTCTTTTGTATATTTTTTATTTAATGCAAAAAATAAATGTAAGCGTATGCAATCCAAAAAAAGTATTCGAGCATAAATAATTCTAATCGTAAGTAAAAATCGAGGACAATGTTAAAACTATAAAGATCAATCTTAAAAATGTAACAAATTAGCAATGGACATATATCTCGAACAATTTTTTTAAAAGATGAATAGCATAGAGTTATTGCTACAACCTATTTTGTAACAAATCAAAATTGCTAGATAACAAAATAATGAGCTTGCAACCTAATCATCACTTGCTACATAATGAAGCAAATAATATTTTTAAGCTGAAGAACATCCCCATCATTCAAATCAATATCTTCAAAATAATCGTCTATAAGCCCTTGGAAGAGTGTATAAGAGCCTGTATAACATCATACTGTAAAAATCAAAATATCTAGTGTGAGCTTATTGAGTACGTTATGGAATATAATATGACCTTCATAAAAAAGGGTTAAAATCATAACATCAACATCAAGAAAATTTGAGTTATCCACCTTAGGAGGCCACATTTTTTTTGCTCATAGCTGTTTGTGTAATCTCTTGTGAGAGAGATGATGTTTCGCTTGAGTGACATGATGTTATCATAATGATAATATATCGAGAAAAAAAATATATAGCTTCAAAAATATTAGCCCAAGGATTGGAGTGGTGGTAAGCTATAGCATGATCCCTATTTATACTTGCAATATTGTACATAGCATTGAATTTTTTCTAAATCCGAAAATATGCATATTGACAATTAAGATTTCCAAAATTAAGGTTAATTGAGAATTTTAAATCCTTACCATAAGTAAAGTTTTTGATATCAATCAAAAAATATAAGGCAATGACTTAGGGTGCGTTCTCTTCAACGTAAAAAATTAAGTTTTAGGTCCAATAAGTTCAGATAAGTTGCAATCAGGTCCAATCAGGACAATAAGTTCCAATCAGGTCTAATAAGATCCAATAAGTTCCAATCAGGTGCAATAAGTTCCAATCAGGTCTAATAAGGTCCAATAAGTTCTAATAAAGTGCAATAAGTTTCAATCAGGTCTAATCAAGTCCAATAAGGTCCAAATAGTCAATGTTCAATAAACATTTGTATTATTGTCCATTATTTTATCATTCATATCACTATTAGCTGATTATGTTATTATTAAAATTTTAATTAAAGTACCACAATGATTATATAGTATTATACTTGTATTATTGTCTATTATTTTATTAAATATTTGAATTATTGTCTATTATTTTATTATTCATATTACTATTAGCTGATTATGTTATTATTAGAATTTTTTTATTAAAGTACCACAATGTATAGTATTATACTTGTATTATTTTCTATTATTTGATTATTCATATTACTATTAGCTAATTATATTATTATTAAAAAATATTATAATCATGGTCAAATAAGGTTAACAATAATAATCATTATAATTACACTATTTTGCAATTCGTCTTTAAATAACTAGAGATAACATGTTTTCGTTACTAATAACAATGAAAGATATAAATTTCATCAATTGATTGCTTCATTATCATCACCGGAGTATCTTTCTTCATCGAAGTGAGAATTAATGAATTCTACTACTTTAGTCATAAATTTTTCGTATGTGCCAATTTCTCACTTGTTAGCAATAAATGTTAATTAACTTTTGATTTTCTACTAGTGCTTTATGAAACCAAAACAAGACTATTAGATATATTAGTGGTGAAAGTTATGTATAGGCAAATATATAAATAGTAAATTTTTTTTGTTAAATTATTTATCATAAGAGATAATAAATGCTAATCAACTTTTTTAGTGTTGCTTATGTACATTAAGGTTTGATGATACTAATTGCCTAATTAGAACCATAAATAACCATAAATCACGGATTTAACCCTAATCTTGGTCGATTTTGTGCAAATCTCTCCCAATTTGAATTACTTAGTGCCACTTGTCCATTACTTCGCCTTATACACATAAGCAAAAAATTGGTGATTAATTGACACATAGAATTCCATTACTTTGCCTAAATGACACATAAGCAACATTTTCTAGCTTTAGATATTATAATGATATATTGTCATAGTTATTGAAAAATAAGAAAAATGATACGCATAGTCTTTAAAGGCTAGATTGCATAAAGAAAATCAAAAGTAGAAAAAATAAAGATTAATAACACCAATTATTGCGTAATTAAATTTAATTTCAAATATTTCATTCTTTTCTTTTTAATTTACTCACTTCACTTTGAGGAAGAACTAAATAAAAAGTCCAAAAGTATGAGAGATAAACTAATAAAGTGGAAAGAGAAACTGAAAAGTGAGAGAGACAAAAAAAAGTGGGTTAAAATATTAAAAAGGGATGACATGGGTGAAAAAATAGGAAAAAGCAGATGAAACATGTAACTAAAAATAGAAAAGGCAATATTGTGTAGACTAAAAAGAAACAAACCAAAAAGGAAAGTGTATAGATTAAAAAAAAAGGAGAGAAGAGTTGTTATCAGGGCAATGTCTGGGTTTATTTAATAGTGTGAATTTTGAATTATTAAATCAAAAAATTGAGAGAAAGTTTTTCAAAAAAGTGTTATACTATGCATTTGATATTGCGGAGGAATGATATCTAAATTCCTTTAGAAAAACTTTAAATAGTAAATAATAATTCAAAATCACCCATCCCCACCCCCAAACACCTACACACATATAGGGTGAAGATCACATGATACTGCTATTTAGATAAGAAATGAGAAAGAACCTAGACCGATAGGTTAGAAAAATTGGACGGACAAGATTTTAATATATAACTACAACAACTCTTTTCTACTTCTATTGTTTTCTCGCACAATATCCCACATAAGCAATTCGACCAAAGCATTGGGATTAGTTAACAATTTGATCCTCATTTACACAACAATAGTTAGATCTTCATCCTGAATTCTAATGCAATTAAGCCATGAAGGAAAGATACCGATCTTCATCCTAAAAAACTAAAATTTGACCTAATAGAGAATCTCGAAAATTAGATTTTAATGCTATAATTGAACATGTATGCATTTATTTAAAGTTATATCAATTACGAATGAAAATTATGTGAAGTGCTAATTAGAATTATAGATACATTTATTTAGATTTATAACAATTATTAATTAGACTTATGGCTAAATTCATCAAAAACTAGCACATAAATTCAACGAAAATTACAATTGCAACGCATTGGAGTGCAAAATTGCAGCAAAATCCAAAATTTTACTTGGAATTTGGACCTCATGTTCCACCATAATTGTCGAAACTCAGAGGAAATTCGCCCGTACTCTATCTTTCTCTTTCCTCACGTTTAATACTCGACCATACAGTAGCGCTATGCACATTCAGGGCCAACAAAAATTCCCAATAACCAACCACAAATTCTTTTATGGTATGTTTGGATAGGGGAATTGCATTTCAAATTCTGGAATTGATCAATGCCATTGTTTGGATGAGTATGAATTTGAAATTCAGAATTTTATCACAAATTCAAGATTTATTGAGGAAAGCCCATTAAATGAGAAAATTGAAATGATGTGATTTTTCTTGTCATTTGAAATTACTTAGCTTACTTCTCAAAACATTTATCACTCTCTCTCCCCCTCCCCCTTTAAAAAGCCCCCACACTATCACTCTTTCTCTCTCCTCCACCTACTGATCTGAATTTATTAGTTTTTCCCAAACAAGAGTATTTGGATTTGGATTCAAGAATTTGAATTCCTGCATTTTAAATCAAGCAATTGAAATGAATTCATCATTCCCAAACACAACCTTAGTGCATTTTGTCTTACTCATGCGCAACATGAAAAACTTCCCACGAGGTCACATTTTGGACTACTCCTCGCTAAGCACGCTTAACTGTGGAGTAACTAAGCAAATGAGCTCACTAAAAAAAGATGCATCTTGTTAGAATGAGTAATCTCCTATATCCCTTCAAAGTTATCATGAGGGATATTACATCACGCGCCGCCACCACAATAAACCCCCTTTTCTCAGCCTCTTCTTCCGTTTTCTTCCTCTTCATCGGCGACAATGCTTCCTCCATCATTATTTTTGGAGCTCTAAGGTATTGAGAAGAGAGATTGAGAGAGATGTGAGAGATGGAGAGATTGATAAGAGAGGTAAGATAGGAAATATAGTAAAAAGGTTAAAAGAAAAGTTGTTACATTTACGACCTTGCCATTAATGACGCTTGATCCTTTTTCGACCATTGGATTTTGCTGGTCTAATGGCACATGATTCTTCTTGTTTCTTACCCCAATATCCATTGTCACATGAATTACCCCCACACGCACACATGCACGCACACATGCTGGACTACTCATCGCCAAGCACGCTTAAATGTGGAGTAACTAAGCAATTGAGCTCACTAAAAAAAGATGCATCGTGTTAGAATGAGTAATCTGCTATATCCCTTTAAAGTTATATATCGCGAGGGATATTGCATCACGCATCGCCACCACAATAAACCACCTCTTCTCATCCTCTTATACCGTTTTCTTCCTCTTCATCGGTGACAATGCTTCCTCCGTCATTATTTTTGGAGCTCTAAGGTATTAAGAAGATAGATTGAGAGGGAGGTGAGAGATGGGAGAGATTGATAAGAGAGGTGAGACAAGAAATATAGTAAAAAGGTTAAAAGAAAAGTTGTTACATTTACGACCTTGCCATTAATGACGCTTGATCCTTTTTCGACCATTGGATTTTGCTAGTCTAATGGCACATGATTCTTCTTGTTTCTTACCCCAATATCCATTCTCACATAAATTACCCCCACACGCACACATGCACACGTATACGCGCGCATACACACACACGTGCGCACACACACACGTGATTAACTATCCAATGATAAAGACTTATATTATATTATTTTTGAAATTTAGGTTGATGTGTAATAATATAACTGATGTAATTAAATGGTGTTCTGGTATTAATTAGGAATATTATAAGAGATTTAAAGGTTTCATAAAATTCAAGAATGAAAGGTAGGACATGCTATTGGTAACACTGGAATAATAAGTAATATTATTTTATACATTTATATTAGCAAATAGAGGAGTTAGCTACTTGATAAGGACCAAATTAAAATTTGTGTTATCTTATTCTTAATTAAGGACTTAAAGATGCAATTAAATGATATTTTGATGTTAATTAGGAAGGTTACAGAAATTTTAAAAAGTTGAATAAACATTAAGAGTGAAAGGCAGAACAACATGCTATTATTAGCATCGGACTAATAACTAATATTATTATATTCATTTGTATCACAAAATATAGGAGTTAACTACAAGGACCTAAAGTTTGCATTATGTTATTATTAAGGACCTAAAGTTTCAAAATTTATTGTTAAGGACCTGAAATTGGATGTAAGTTACAATGGTGCTAATAAAAATTATATTAGGTCCTTAATGATATAAAAAACTCAAATTTTAACCCTCAACTGTAAGAAGACACAAACTCTCTCCTGTTTTTACATTAATTTTTTAGTTTTTTCACCATATATTGCTGATAAATTTTTTTTGCACCATATAGCCTCACATGTTTTCAAATTCACCATATACCCTTCACTTTTCAAAAACTACATCCACTTATCCTTAATTACTAACGGTGTTAAGGTCCATTAGTCATTAATTCCTAATCCCCTCTTAATCCTAATTAGCTAACCTAAGCCTAAGCTAAATCCATAACTTAACCCCCCCTAATCCAACCCCCTCACTCTAAAACTAACCCTAACCACCCAACCACCACCCCTCCCCCACCCCTTACCCCTTCCCCTCACTGCACCACCACCACCCTTCCCCATCCCCCGCAACCCCCTCCCATCCCCTTCTCCGCCAGTCGCACATCCCCCCTTCCCTTCTCCTACAGCCGCGCACTGCGTCCCACCGCATAGACCCAGACACTCCTTGCACCATGTCCATCTGCCGCCCAAACCCAGACATACCTCGCATCGCATCCCTCTCTGTCGCTCAGACCCAGACGCACCACATCCCTGCTCTCATGTGGGATGCTGCTTGCCTGAACGCCCTGCTCTTATCTTTTCAAAGGGTTGCAGTTGAGGATGGGTTTGCGTGTGGTGTGCGGTGGGATTCGAGGGGTGGGAAAGGGTGTGGAGATGCGATATTCGAGGGGTGGGGGGTGTTGGTATGCAGGATTCGTGGGGTGGGGGAGGGGGACTGCGGGGCGGGGTGGTGGGAAGGGTTGCGGGCTAAGACTGGTTGGTAGAGGGGGGTTTGCGTGGGTAGGGGTGGGGAAGGGGGATGTTGGGGGTGGTGGGGAGGGGGCTGATAGGGTGGGGAATGGGTTGGGTTGCAGGGGTGGGGTGGGGTGTGGGAAGGGTGATGGTTGGGTGATTAGGGTTAGGGTATCAGTTTAGGAGGTTAGGGTTAGGATTAGAGAAGGTTAGGGTTTAGGGAAGTTAATAAGGTTAGAAGGTGAGATTAGGATTTAATGACTAAGGAAAGTCTAACACCGTTAGTCAAAATGGTAGTTTGATGTATTTTTTGAAAAGTGAATGTTATATGGTGAATTTGGAAACTTGTAAGGGAATACGGTGCAAAAAAAAATTGTCAAGGGTATATGGTGAAAAAACCGTTAATTTTTCCTCTTCATGAGGTATTTATTATAGCATAATAATAAACTTACAAATAAAAATGAAAAAAAAAACGAGGAGTGTATTTCATTTACTTGGAGTGTAAATATTGCATCGCTATAAAAAACTATCTTAGTACAAATTTAGTCGACGACCTTTCAAAATCAATGATAATAATTCATTCTCTCATGTCATTTTCATTTACTTGGAGGACAAAATAGCCTAACATTACATAATAATGCCGTAAGTATTTTATTTAAACCATTTATGTACAATCTCTATAAAATCTAGTTACTATTTAACAATAATATATTGTGGATGCCAACTAATGTAAACCTGTAGTTGATAACGTCTTGGGTGGTCATACCCGACATATCAGATTGAATCATGTTAGAACCATTGTCCTAACTTATCAAGACATAAACGAAAATATTTTTTATTTATTTCTTCCCTTTTATTTTACAAGGAGTTGTGTCGAATTTCAATGATGCCTATATAAAATTTAAATATTTTATATAATTATTAGATTTTAGGTTTATAAAGTTGTCATAATTCTTTTAGAAACATTGAAGAATGAAGTAAATTAAAAAAGGAAGTGAAGTTTCCTTTTAAAAAATAAAATAATGTTTCAGTTTTCTTATATTTAATGACTTAAAAAGAATGAACTTTTCTATTGGAGTTACTTCATTAACACTGTTATAGCTCATATTTAGTTTGAGGTCTTAACGATAAGTTTTAAGACATTAGGTTCTTAATGACAAGAAATCCTAAATTTTAGGTTCTTGTCGTATGGCTAGCTAGCTTGATGGTGAATTGAATTCCGTAAGTGATTAAATGCAAAGGAGTACCGATGTTTGGTTTTTGGTCTAGACATTTTTGTATCGCAAAGTCTTATAAAAGACCGTCTCACGTTAACACTAATGTGAGACGAGTCTATTTTTCCTTCAATTCTTAGCCTCGGCCTTCATTTATGGTTTTATAGTTGATAATTGTGATTCTCGCTATTAGTTACTATTTTCTGATAAATAGTTATGATATTTGGGTATTCAATTATTATTGTTTTTTACATAGAAAACGCACAAAACTCAGATTATCTACTGCAATTTCACGACCTTGAATCTCTCCAATAGGGAAAATATTGAAAAAATTGCAACACTTCTCAAACACAACAACTGGAAAATTTTAATGGGTTCTTCAAACATCACTAAATAGCTAAATCCATATATTATTCAATCTGCTCTTCATCATAATCAGTTTTTTTATCCAGCCGAACTTCTGGATTTCTTCAACTGGTCACATTCATCAATATTAATTTTCTTTCTCAATTTGGGTTGTTCTTCTTTGATATAGTGATCAATGTTTTTAAGAAAAAGGGTTTTTTGATTGATGTTGCTAATGTGTTTTTATGTGTTAAAGATGTTGATTTTTGCCCTAGTTTGCTTTGTTGAATTCTTTGTTGTCTGACTTATTGAAGAAGAGCATGATGGGTTTGTTTTGGAGGGTTTATGATAGAATTAGTGCATTAGTTTTTTTGAGAAAGACATTATTATTTATGCGTGATATTGAAGTTATGGCCAATAAAATGCATTATAATTTGATTTTTGTGATATAACTAATATACTTCAGCGCTTAACTAATATACTTTAGCGCTTAACTAATATACTTCAGCGTTTAACTAATATACTCTAGCGATTAACTAATATACTCCAACGACTAACTAATATACTCCAACGACTAACTAATATACTTCAACGCTTAACTAATTCATCCAGAATCAATTTAAGGCTATCATAACTAATAGATGCGACCGCTTAACTAATTCTACTGTTGGTTTGATGCACGCTCGTGATGTCAGCATGACATCATCGGTCTCACGTTAACACTAACGTGAGACTGTCTCTCCGAAAACGGACTCTTTTTGTATTATCTTTAGCTCACTTGGTAGTTTGCCGATTTACCGCCTATATATATAGTGTGATGTCATTTAGTGCGAGGCCCGCACGTTTTGATAATATATACTTCACCAGTTCTTTTTTACTTGCATTATTTCTGTTTGCACAATGACTAAGGAGAGCCCGGAGAGGAGAGAGGTAAAAAAAAGAAACCTATGTGCTAAGAGAAAAAAGAGAAAATTTATCACCGAAAATAGAAACAGTGCAAGTAATAGGGAATTACCAAAACTGAGAAACGATACAAGTAAAAATACAGAGGAAGTAATCGATATTATTATCTAGAGATCTCATGACTAATATTCATTGATGCCAAATTGCCAATGATAACTCCCAGAAAGCTCATCCATTTCCACGTACAAATGTTGTTTAAATCTGTCGCAAATCACAAGAATGGTATCACCAAAAGAAGAGTAAAATGTCAATAAAGTGCATCCTGAAGATTGCACATACCAAGCAAGTGCATTTTCAAATGGTTGCTTTTCTTTTGCTTTATTACAAGTCTCAAAATCCAATGAGTGCATCATGGCCCAATACGGCTGTTTTGCAATTCCATTTCTGCAGCATCTTTGATTGCCGGATGATCCGTATCAGCTTTTATGGAGCCCATTTCTCTTTTCTAGTTTCACCCTTTATAGTTTATACCACTTTATAATGGTTTTTCCTTTTTCTTTATAAACAAAAAGAATTCACCATGAGACTTATAGAGTACAATACACGTGCGCCTTCAGCTGATCACGAGCAATCCCACCAACGCCCAAAAAGGGACAAAGATGGAGACCTTGCTGTTTTTTCTAGTATAACACGAAAAAAACCAATACAAGAAAGATTTTCTATGAAGAGTATGTGATGATTTAGCATTGTTCACATCACCTTTATAAGTGATGATATTGTTTGACAATTAGTAAATAGTTGATAGTTGATTGTATTAACTAATTTGATGATTTATATATATAAAAGTGTTTGATAAGTATGTTATAGCTGATTATTATATAATCGTGTAAAATAATGACCAATAAGGATATGTATATAATCTAATTTTGTACTCTTTTTACTGTTTTAATGGAGTTAAGGATATAGTTAGGGACTAACCTTTTAACCTTTTCACCTTTTAGGTACTCCTAATTTTTTTTCACCTTTTGGGTACTCAACATATATTGTCGTTGAACTCAATTAAAAATTTAACCACACATTTAACCACACCTTGACTTTAATGTATAATATTTAAAAAAGGATGACTTTTAGTTGCAGTTTCCTTCTAAAAAGGATTAATACAAAACAAATTATGGTGTACAACCATTAGAAACAAGTGGCTTCTTATACTCTACTGCATCAAAACTTCAACTTTCACCATGCAATACTCCAACTTGCAAAATTCTCCAACCTGCAAAAAATCTTCAACCTGCAAAATTTGCCGAAATTATTACATTATAATTTAACATGTTATACTCTGTTCATACTCACTAAAAGTCTTTAAAGACAATACAACTCACTAAACGACAGCTAATCCCACAAAACGAACTAATTTGAGTACATGACATTCTTATACATACTCAAAAAGTTACCACAAACTACATTGAAGATAAAATAATAAACAATAAAGCAATAAAGTCCATTAAAATTAATCCCAAAAAAGACCTATTATGGTAGTATTTACCTGATTAGTGGCAATAATTTAACTTCAACATCCAACATTTGAGAAAACAATTAGAAAGACACGGCATCGCAATAAGCAACCAACATAGGATCAATTTGGAAAGAAAATCAAGAAATTTAACGTAATCCGTTTTGAGCTTTCAACACCTCAACCCATAAAATTCTCTAATTTGCAGAAAATTGCGAAAACAAATTAAAGAAAAGAGTGATATAATATCTTACCTTGAATTTTTGGGTAGATAATTAACCTTTAAATTCCTTCACAATCGCAAGTGATTGATAATTTGCCCAGAAGAGTGTTTTGAAGAACAGAGAGAAATATGAAAAGTTGAACTTGTGGAAGGGTTTTGCCAAGTTAATTTTTTTTGGGTTAAAATTACTCATATGTATTTTGGCGTAAAAAAAATATTATGGCAATTTTTTTCAATTCATAAGTTAAGGCCCACTACTATGGTTAAACTATGGTTAAATTCTCAGGAATATGGATTGAGTACCTAAAAGGTGAAAAAAAATAGGGAATACCTAAATGGTGAAAAAGTTAAAAGGTTAGTCCCTAACTATATCCTTAACTCTGTTTTAATGTAATTTTAAAAAACGTTATGATATAAATATTATTTTGTCAACTCATTTCCATACCCACAATGTCAAAAAGCTCATCCTCCATTTTTTCAAAAAGAGATTTTTGTGCCCAATCAGCAATTTGAAACCTCTCTTTACTGAACATTAAAATCATATAATCGACTAGTCAGATCCTCAAATATGATTCCAAACCTCTTTTTTTTCCCCAAATCTCAGTTTACCAAATAAGGCCTAATTATAGAGGTTTTATGATAAAGTCTCACCTTATGTAGGAGAGGTCTCTATTTTTTTTTCCTAACTTACAAGGGACTTTCACTTACTTAATGTTTTTTTCTCTGATCTATACTCATTCTAACTCCTATTATATGGCTATATTATGTCTATCGACTTTCACAATTATGAAATATATTACTTTCTCTGTGTTGTGCATGTCTATATAAGTTTTGATGATGATAAACAATATATTCTATAATAACAGTGGTCCAAGAAAGATTATCAAGATTCAAAGTCAATGAAATGATGAAGACTTTGTAGAAATGAAAGTTCAAGACGTTGTTACATGTTTAGTTACAAGTATGCAAATATAATATATTAGAACCTTGTGATATATTGTGTGCCAAAAGCAGAATTGTGAAATTAGGATGATTATTATTCTCTTAGAGTTAAGGAAATAAATAATCATATTAATTTCATATATCTATATTAAAAGAATATAATAATTCGAAATTTAAAGTTATCAAAGAAAACAGTTTTGATAAAGTTTTAACAAAAATCGGTTTATAAAAGGATTTTAGAAAAACCGAGTTTAAAATAATCTTGTAAAAATCGAATTTAAGAAAACGATTTTGGAAAAGAATTTCGAAAATAAAAGGAGTGTTAGTAAAGATAAGAAGAAAACTAATTTGATCATCAAAGTTTTAGATAAACATTTATTTGATGAGAAAAACTTATCTTCTTAGAGTTAAAGATAAAGATGAAGAAGATAAAGATTGTTTTCTTTAAAGAAAAAGTTTTATCCCTTAATCTTAGGAGTGAAAGACAATTATCACTTAGAGAAGGATTTTCGTTCAGAAAATAGACTATATAAGGGATAGAAAATAAATTTCATAACTCACGTTTTCCGAGAATATTATCGAAGAGTTTGAGAGCTGAAAACTATTTCCTAAGGCACAAAGTATAGCACAGAGTTCTAGCTAGCTTTGGTAACTATTCAACGTTTGTAATTTTCCTCTAATTTGCTTGAATAAAAAGCACGCTTTTGAGGATTTATTCTTTGTGTAATTTCATTATTATAGAGAGTGGCAACACTTAAAGTTAAGTGTTGGGGAGCACTACTAGGGTTAGTAGTGGGGGAATCATATTGTATCAAGAGTTTGATATTTTAGGATTCAATTAATAAAAGAGTTTGTTTGTGTGGATGTAGATCTCAGAGGTGAGATTGAACCACGTTATTTCTGGTGTTTGACATTTGAATTTATTGATTTCATATTGAATTACGATTTAGTTTTCGCAAAAACCCAAATCAGAGAATTACGAGCGAATAACATTGTGTTAGGCACAGTGCTATAACAGAGTTTTTGCGAAAAGCGATTAGATTTTGTCACTCAATTCAACCCCCCCTTTCTTGAGTGTCACCTTGTACTCCAACACTCTGTTTACTATAATCTTTTGTTATAGAGTAATATACATATCAAGATGTACTACATAAGAATATAACAAGATTAGGTGTAGCCTGTAGGAACATATAGATGCATAAATAACAGAATTTCATGAACAATTTCCTACAGTATTATCTATCATAGGATCGCAGACATAATCAATACATGAATCAATCAATAAGGATTAGATGTACAACATTTGTAACGTGATTTTCCTATTGTATGCAAGCTTTGAAGATTTAAGAGCCCTGAGTGTTGCTCTTTTAATCAGTCCACAAGCACTAGTAGAACACTAATTTCTGCTAGAACGGAATAGAAGAATTCTCTTACTTATATGTGGTATAGGCGCTGGTTTAGAGGAATATATTAGGATTTCTCAAGCTCTCTCTTTTGTGAAAAGAAAATGCTTAATGAAGTGATCCATAAACCCTAATATTATTTTATATATATATAGTAGAAGAATCCTAGGCAAGTTAGGAGAACTAATTCTCATCCTATTCTCCTTATGACAGGCCAACCTAATCCTAAATGGACTTGGGTTGCTTTGTCCAACTTGTGCTACAATGTGTGGCCTCATAAGATTAATGCATTTTTATTTGTAAGCCCAATCAATATTGTGCTACTAATCATATTTATTCTCTAAAAAGAAAATACAATTACTTAAATAATTTACTTTATTATCTTCATAATTTAATTACTATATATTTTTAGTAATTGTCGGGACGTCTCAGAACATATTTCTTCATTAGCATCAATATATGTGTCATTTATTGAGTATATGTAGGGTTCAAAATTTCTAACTTTAACTTTATAAGGGAAATCATTGCAATTAATATTTGACTTATAATGTATAGTCCAAGTCTAGTTTGCATCTATACCTGGACCAGGTTCTTTTTAGCTAAAATGAACCTAAGTTAAGCTACGCGAGAAAAGTAGTTGAATTGAACTGAAACTATGCCCAAAAGAACAAGACCTTAAAAATATGGAAAAATTGACAATAAAGGTCTGAACTTTGGGTGATAATTTTTAAAAGGTCTAAACTATTGATTAACCTGTGTAGGTTCCAACTTTAGGGGGTCTTAACTTTTAGCGGGCCTTAGTGACTTAAAACTGGCTTAATAGGTCATCACTTGTAAAACTTGGGTCACATTAGAAGGGTTAATTGAGGGAGGGATGTAGGAACTAGGTGAGATTTTAAAAAAAATCTTCAGTTTTAAGTCGTCGATCGAGGTCCGCTAAGACCCCCTAAAGTTGGGACCTACACAGGTTAATCAATAGTTCGAACCTTTTAAAAATTATCACCCAAAGTTCAGACCTCTATTGTCAATTTTTCCTAAAAATATATATCAAACATGTTAAATAGTTACTATTCTCTTACTGATTTTTGTAAGCTACATTAACTGAAGAGAAACTATAATAGAAAAGTAGCTAAACTGAACTGAATTGAAATTGTACTAAAAAAACGAGGCCTCGGGACATATCAAATAGTTATTTTCTTAATGATTTTTAATTTTTATTTTTAATTTGAAAGTAAAATATAATCGTGTAACCCTTAAACATGTAGAAACTTTGTTAATTAGTTCGATAATTCACCAATCAACCGCTGACGAGTGAAAAGTGAATGGACAAAAGAACTCATGATTTAAACAAAACAAATTGTCATGACATAAAAAGGCAAAATGTTCGATAACCAAAAATGTTTTTCACCTCACTAAGCGCGTTTGACATTGGGAAATTACGAAATAATGGAACTTTAGACGATAACTTTTCATCAATTACCACATGATGAGTTTCTTTGATCACATCATTGTCTAAATTGTCCTTTTTTCTGACAATATATAATGGGGTGCATAATGCAGGTAATAATGACGGTGGTAATTAGAATTAACTAAAGAATAAATAAACAAAAATGTTACCTTTTGTTTCTACAAAGTTAAGCACTTATCAAGTTACGTGTGACAAGAACTTCAACGCTTGAAAAATTATGGAAAATGTTACATCTATATAGTAGTAATCCACCTTTTATTAATAGAAACTAGTATATGGGTCCGAACGTTGTTTCGGGGTTGGTATTGTGTTTCCGACTTGAATGTATTTCTTTCCAGGCCACTCCCACTAAAATTTATTAAGAAAAATTCAACTTTAAAAGGTACAAATATAATAACGTGGACACTTAAAGCATTATTAAAAGTTGGTTGAAATGGTAATTGTGTCACGTATAATAGCAAGAGGTCACAGGTTCAATTTTTGTTGCAAGCTAATTTTTACTTTTGTTAATTAACATGACTTATGTACACACTGGACAATTCTAGTGGAGTAATAGAGGTGTCACATGGCATGTATACATTGTTATGCACGCCTTTTAATATATTTGTATAGATTAGTCTTTTATGCATGCTAAGCGTGTGACAATATTTTAGGTATAATTATTTCTTAATAATAAAACAGATTTAAAATGAAAGTTTTTAGTGTAGGTTTTATACTTAAATATGTTATAGTTTAGTTATAAAATATTAGGCTGGAGTACATAAAATTATATTGTAAAATTTAGTATACAGACAAAAAGTTGCATTAATGTTAATAGGATACGCGTGCATATACATATATCGCTAGTGGTGTCATATCTTGAGTTACTTCCAACATGCGAGTAACAATTTTCAAATCAATATTTCATAAATCTTTAAAAAATGTATCTTTCTCTCTTAGTACACCCTCAATAACCATATAATGTTTCATATAAATTTTAGAAAGAGAGGTACACAACTATATATGCTATGTTCAGTTCACCTGAAATTTTCTGATCTGAACTTATCTGATCTGATCTGATCTGATCTGAACTTATTTTTTCTGATCTGATCTGATCTGAACTTATTTTTTCTGATCTGATCTGATCTGATCTGATCTGATCTGATCTGAACTTATTTTTTCAACAAGATCTTATCTTTTATAAAAATATTATTACTATTATATTATTACTTTGTAAATCATTATTATGCAATACATTATAAGATCTTCTTTATAGTGTTACTATTATTATCATTTTATTTCTATTACAACTTTTATACAACTTTTATTATTAATAATAATTATTATTATTATCATTATTATAAAACATAATAATTATAATCATAATTATTATTATTACTAAAAATAATTATATAACTCAAGTCATTATTTTATAAAGCACTTATACAATGTTTCACACTTTCCCTTAAAAAAAAGTTTCACACTTGAGAAGTCGGCAAACTGAACTCTTTTTTTTCCATATAAAATAGAACAAGATATACAAACAACTATGACTTGAGCAAAAAATAAATAAATATCGTGCAACTTCAAATAGCTAGAGAGATTTGGAATTCGGTAGAAGAGGTATACCGAATCTAAATTTATAATTTGTATTCACACTTAGCTTATTTTGAAATGTAATCCGAAATTAGTAGTTTCGTTGTCATGAATTTGAGATATCATATTTTATATATTTCTTATTTTTGCGTCAATCTTATGTTCTTAACATGTGGCTTTTAATTTTCTATTATTTAATAACAACAAAATAACTTAATATAATAATACAATGACATTTATAATGGTAACAACAAGATTAATAATAATTACCAATATTAATAATTAATAAGTACAACAACAAACAATAATAATTCTTTTGAACAAATGTACTAGTAAATAATAATACCCCTTTGTATTTTTTTTATCTTTGTCACTTAGAATCTTGACACTATTCACAATTAGAGATAATCTTTTAGATTTTTTCTAATATATAAGAAAAAATATAGTCATGTGGGGTCTTGTTTGATTCGTCTCAATGAGTACTTTATTAATATTCAATTATTATAATTTTTATTAATATGTAGTGAAAGATATTTAATAATAATAAGTTTTTAAATATAAGCATGATATGATCTGAACTGATCTGATCTGATCTGATCTGATCTGGTCTGATCTGGTCTGATCTGATCTGATCTGAACTTATTTTTTCTGATCTGATCTGATCTGAACTTATTTTTTCTGATCTGATCTGATCTGAACTTATTTTTTCTGATCTGATCTGATCTGATCTGATTAGATCTGATCTGATCTGATTAGATCTGAAATAAGCAAAAATAAGGTGAACTGAACATAGCCATAGTCTGTACTAATACACATACACTACATACACACCAAAAATTACCCAAACTCACGCATAAATTCGCTCATTACGTTTTTTTTTTTTGTCAAAAATTTCATTCTCCAACTTTTCTCCCCCCTTCTTTGTTTTTTGTTCTTAAGTGATGCACAAATTCTGCAGCTTCAATTTTATAGAAGCATTCAAGCTTCAATTTTAGTTTCTTACTCATTTTTTTTGCTGATTTTTCCTCGATTACAGAAATTGAATAGTCCACAAATCTTTGAAAATTAATCTTTTTGAGCTCTATGCTTACTTCCAAAGCTTCCATTTTTTTTTCACTGGAAATTTAGCTTTTACTTTTGCACTTCAAAGGCAAGAAAATTCAGACCATTTCTCATTTTTATGCGTTTGAATACGAGGTAACTTTATAATGAGAATACTGTGTATTTTTGCTATTGTATGTAGTATTAGTTTTTGGTAAATGAATTCTTTTAATTGATTGGATGTGAATTTAATTTGATTGAATCTTTTTTATTGACAAGTTTATGTGAGTGACTGTTATATGAGTTGATGGGCCTAATAGAGATTTGATTGAATTATTTTTGGCAAGTTTATGGGTTTAATGAATTGTCGTGGAGGGATGATCGAATATGTAAATTGACTAGAGGACACCGTTGCTCTCCCCTTAACTTATATAATAGAGATTTAATGTTCAGATGGGTAGAATTTCATCGACTATTAATATTTATCTCTAGTTGATGAATATATAGTTTTTCGTTTCATTATTTACATACATTAATTGAATTTTCTTTCTGATCTCTTCCAACCGAAATAACTATCTTTTTGTATAAATAATCGGATATTTACTTATTTTTGTTAAAAAATAATACCAACTTTTGGGTAGAAGGCCGGTTACCTTTTAAAAGTAACTCAGGGGGGCGTTTGGTTAGGGGGTTACAGGAAAGGGAATTAGTTAATTCCATTCCCTTATATCTTGTTTGGATTGGGGGTTTTGTTTCCTCTCTTTTCCCCTCCATTACCCCAAATCACTCTATTTTGATTCCAGACGTCGGTGATGATGAGATAAGAGTTGAATGAGATGCCAGGTGTGCCAGAAGAAAAGAGTGAGAGATGAGAGGTATGGGTGGCCGCTGGAAATTTAAATCCCTTTCCCCTATATTTGATATATACCAAACAAGTGTTTTAATTTGTCGGTTTTTGATTCCTTTCCCCTTCTAACCCTTACATGATTCCTTTCCCTTTCCCCTTTACCAACCAAATGCCCCCTCAATATGTTATTTATGCTTTTGTTAGTCTAAAATATCAGAGCCTTAGGTCACAAATGAGATTATTTATATTAGGAAAGATTTCATAAAATTACCTTTTATAATTAATTTTTTTCAAGAAACTACCTTTTAAACATTTTCTTTTAGAAAACTATCTTATATAACAAATTTGTTTCAATATACTACTATTTTACCATAAATGAGGTTTAATCACTAATAATTGAATCATCGTAAATTGTTATTCTTTCATGCCTTATCGTTTCTCTCTTCTTAACTCGCTTTTCCAACGGCATCAACACCTAGGGCGATTGTCATTTATTGATTAGTTTTAAATATAAACGTAACATGATAATATATTAAAAAGGAATATGTTATATAAGGTAGTTTTTTGAAATAAAATTTTTAAAAGCTAATTTTTTGAAAAATGTTGGTTGTAAAAGGTAGTTTTTTGAAATTTTTTCTTTATATTAAAATTTTCATTATTCTATCTATCTTTCTCCGCTGTTATATTTTGTATACAACTAAAATGCTTATGCCTAAGCTTAATATATACCGAGAGATGATGTTGAAGTGGTAGAGTAGTAATATCACCTCATAGGATTCATTTGAGAAATCCCCTTATCCCGACCCTCTTAGGTGAATTCCTTTATCTTACCTTAAATAAATAGTATAGTACATACATACATGAAATGGTTGGGTTCTAGTGAGAATCCTCTTATGTTAAAAACCGTGAAAATCACGCACTAAAAATAAACAAAAACGTAAAATGAGAAAATATGTTGTGAAATAAGCAAAAATATTTCAAAAGAGCAAAAACATAACATAAAATGAGCAGAAATGTTTTGAAAATGAGCAAAATCTTCGTAAATTGAAGAAAAATAATTGGTTATCACAGTTTTCATTATAAGGGTGGTTTTCATATGAACTTAAACCTATATATAGATGACTTAAAAGATAAAAAGAAAAGTTATTATTATAAAATATTGAAAAAATATATGTCAGATGGTTTAATGAAAGTTGCCTCATTGTGCTACATGCAGATATATATTCAAGGAAAAGAAGAATTTGACACAATTTCCCTTTACCTTTAACAAGAAGACAGAAGCTAATAATCCAAGCTATGGTCAGTGTCCGTATCATCCATTAATGTAATCAAACAACAAAAAGCAAAAGAGGCAAATGCCAATGCACCAACTGAGTCTGAGGCCCTTTCTCAGCTTTTTATTTATTCTTTGTTTTTTTCATTTTTTCTTTTTTTGGCCACAGAACATGTGAAAATAGAGGGATGAGAACAAAACACTGTCATACATTTTTCTGTCTCTCTCTCCCATTAATGAAGCTGAAACAATTCAGACATAAAATTCAGATTATAAAAGGAATTAGGAGAAAAGACAAGATATGATACACTACGTGTAGTAAATAGTAATATGTCTCTCTTTCTACTTGTTACACAGCGTATATTTTTTCATAAATAAATGTAATTATTTACTTGCTACATTATTTGTTTTATGGTCTATACACAAAATTCTATATTTTCTTCCATTTTCCTACCTTAATTAAATCTCAAATACTTCTTTGTTATATCAGCTACATTTTCTCCTCTCCCAAATAGTTATTGTGCTCACACCAGTGAAGCAAGTATATATGGAGGAAGTAAGTACTCCCTATGATCTTTATTAATTAGTTTATCCGATTACTTTTTGGGATGTCCCTTATTCGTTTACCTCTTTTTTTTCTATTTTTGGAATGAAACCACTAACTTTTCATCACACACATTCAACTTTAATATTAAATAATAATTTCTCTTTCTTTCTATGACCCATAACGTTATTTTTCTTAAAATTTTGTGCAAAAGAAAGGCGTAAACTAATAAAGACCGGAGGGAGTATCTTGTAAAATGCTATAGCATCAGATTCAATGTACATTTTCGAAATATCAGAGTTTTACGAATTTTCACTTACTGAATATTAAAGATATTCGTGGTCAAAGTTACACATTGACAAAGGTAAAAATCAAAACATTACAACTTTGATAATAGATTTGTATTTGCTATTTATTTGAACGTCATATAACTTGACCCTAAATTATCACCAATATATAATAAGAAACAAATATAATCGAGTGAGATCTTGTTATATCTAACACATCTCGTGCATTAAAAATAACGACTTCTCTCATAATTTAAATTGGTACATAATCAAATACTATAGTACTTCATATAACAATAAAAAAGTATTCTATTATAAGCTGTTCAGAAAGCAAATAAGAAGTCTAGTTTAAAGAACTAAAGAAGCAATATATGAAAAAAAAAAAACAATTTGGAACTTACTTAAAGCCTTACTTTAAAACAAAAAACCCACCTGCATTAATGAATCTTTTGAGGAGGGAAAACAACATAAAGCTCGTACTAATGCTACTTATAAAAGTACTAGTTTATGTACATGAAATCACATAGTAATTATAATAATATACTCACATTTTCATACTCACCTTTCATCGGACCCTTGACAGAGAACAGACAAAATCCCACTTCCTATCCTGCAGAAGCGTACAAAGGTCCTTTTTTTTTTCTTTTCCTTTTTACCCTTTTTTCAAAAAAAAAAAAAAAAAACTAAGATAATGAAGAAGAAGAAGGAGGCATAAGATTCAATCCTAAACGATCATGATTACCAAACATAGATCGTGCCTTATAATTAATCTCAACCGTCTGATCTGGGTGTAATCTCTTCTTTGATTGAATCGGAACACCAAACAACCTTGTTTTACAGCATGTAGTTGTAGTAGTACTACTTTCATTGTCTTCCAAACTCGAAAAATTACCCTTGTTAGTAGCCGTTGCAGTGGTAAATTCATCACTACTAGAAAAATTACTGTTCTTGATAAACTGACTTAAGTTCAAAGCTGGTTTTTTGGGCATGGAATTAACAGCAGTAACTAAAGGTGGTGAAGGGTAAGAATTATTAGTTGGAGTAGTGGTAACAGTAACAGGCTTGACATGATTTTGCACAAAGTAAATAATATCATTGTATAGTTTCCTCATGTGCGCAAGCTCCGACATTAGCATTGTATTGGACCGTCGTAGGCGCTCGTTGTCTTCAGAAAGTGTAGTGAGTGCATCGGCGTACGAGCATTTTGAAGAGGCAGGTGAAGATGATAACGGAGATGATGAGTCTAAGTTGTTTCCATGATGAATGTTGTTGTTGTTGTTGTTGTTATTGTTGTTGTCGCATTCGATGTAATCGTCTGCGGAGTCGGAGTTTGGTGGTGAGAGGCTTACTCGGTTGCCGCCTGGGAAGCAAGCGGCTAAGTATGCGTTTGCACCAGGGTGGCTGAAGTTTAAATGAGTTGTGTTGCTGCTGCAATGGGTGTTGCTTTGTTGATGTTGGCCTGTTTTTCTGCGGTGGATGTCGCATAGTAAGTGTTTTTCTCCTCTTTTGAAGAATTCATTGGCGAACTCCCATCTGTCTGGTACTATCTTCCTAAAACCCTATATTTGGATGGACAAAAAGAGTCAAATTAGTAATCCTGTATTAGATATGAAATACTTCTATATATGAAAAAACAAGAGAAAAAATGGACTATATAATCATAACTTTTGAAACAAAGTGTTGTTAATAATCATAAGTTGAGGTATATAATTTTTGTGATCTAATCATTAGAAACAATCCCAGATGTATGTGGTCTACCAAAAAAATATGTTATAAACAATCAAAAGTTGGATTATACGAAAACATGGGTGAAAGTTGGGATTATTCGTGTCAAATAAGGAAGCGAGACATACATAAGTGTTAAGTTGGCGGACGAAGCTGGAAAAGTTGTTGTGCTTAAAGTACTTAGGAAGGAGGTCACGAGCGAATTCAGGTGGACGCCAGACGACGAAAGTGGAGTCATCTTCACCCCAAGAGACGACGTGATCGGTAGAAGGGTCATCTACCAAATGATAAGTTTTAGTAAGAAAAGGAGCAGGAACTGATTTAGTAGTGTCTAATGACAGTATAATGCCGTCGCAATGGTCTAGCAAAAGTGCCATTTTTTGTTATGTTATGTAATGAAAGATGAGGAAGATTGAGGAGGGAGAAAATGAGTGTTTTTGGCTTGGTGGACAAGGAAAAGAAAGTGTTAAAAGAGGTGGGAAAAGGGAGGATTGTTTTTGGTGTTTTTGAAGAGAAAGAGACCTAGGAGAGTGAGATTATTAAGAGAGAATATGTGTCTGTAATGTATGTCTGTCGTCTAGAAGTGTGTAATAAATTAAGGGAGTTTCAAGACAAACCCGTGACTTTGTTTCTGCAAACTTTCTCTACTCTCATCTCTCCTTCGCTCCTCTTCCAAAGTAGTACTAGTACTAATACCCAACTAGAGGTGTTTAAGCGGGCGCCGGGCGGGTCAGATGGCTCATTACAGGATTATTGCCCATGGATGGCCATATTTGTGCTTAGAGTGGGTCGAACATTTGGAGTGTGTGTATTCTCAGTATTGTACCACCCCTGGGTTTATTATTTTTAATTAATTAATGTCTTTGGTTTTTTGGTGATTGATAAGATGAATAACTTTTGGGTCTTGTTTTGCACTTGAAAGCCTGATCTAGAGGCCCAATTAAGCACTTGAAAGGAGGGAAAAAAAATAGTAAAGGAATCCTCCTCAAAGTGTCTCACTTAGTGCGGTTTGAACCCTTGACTTTGAGATTATGAAGTGCAATCTCCACCAAGTGAGTCAAGCCAAGCTAAGCCAAGTCAAGCCATGTAAGAGATGGGAAGCCACACCATTTTTTAGTTGTGTTATTGTATTTTCACTTTCGGTAAAACACGTATTTCACTTTAATAATTATGGATTACTTTTTTTTAGGGTAAGATGAATATTCCTTGCAAGTGGGGAGAAATTTGGGACCTTCCTTTGCAACGTGAGGCAATCAAACCTTTTGCACAAGAATGGAAGGAGCGCCTTGATAACTCGGTTTTTAGTTGCATATAAGTAGGTATTAAGTCTCATCTTCATGAAGATTTTAGTGCATCTTAGATCTAATTGCATGATATGGGCATTCTTTTGAACCATTGTGTTATTTCGAGATACTTTCGGCCCTTTTATGTGATTTTCAGGTTCTTGAGGCTGATTATGACTAAGAGAAGCTAATATGGTTCGTAAATGGTTTACTTGACGGTTTTCGGATGCGAGAAGATGAGTTTGAGTGCTTTGGGGTTGAAGGAATGATGATATTGAATAAGAATACTTTCTTTGCGGGACCAAGCAGAATCTCGCTTGCCCACGTACCAAGGCGTACGCCCAAGCAGAATCTCGCTTGCCCACGCACCAAAGCGCACGCCCAAGCGAGAATCCGCTTGCCCGTGCACTATTGTATGTAAACCAAAACACCAAAAACCTTTTGTTCCGTGTGCACGCCCAAGCAGGATTTTGCTTGCCCGTGCACCATGCTGCACGTCCGTGCAAGATCCTGCTTGCCCGTGCACACTGCTACTCGTCAGAATTTCGCGATTTTTCATTATTTCCTTTTCTAGTTAATGTAGGCGTTATTAGGTTTTATTAAACATGCTTTTGAGTACTTTTTCATTATCAGAAAATAGATCAGTATTACTTTTAGAGAGCTTTTGAGAGAAAAACTCCATTATTGAATCTTGAATTCTACAAGTTTGATTCATTCAAGTAAAGACTAAGTTTTCTAATCTCCCCTTTTCCTTTATTATTATTATGTCTTTCAATTTATTTATCAATTGCTTTGTTATTTCAATTATGAATGAGTAGTTTTATAATCTAGGATTAAGTTAAACCCTAACAATGATTAATACATGAATTCCTCCCATAGTCCTAATCTGATGTGATTAATTGTTCTTGCTTGATTGAATTATTGTTCTTATTTTCATTATCATACTAGGGATAGGTGATTTTGAATTGATTCCTTATGTCTTGTTTTCAATGGGAATTGAATCTAGATGGATTTGTTGATTCAATCAAGAGTATGAGTATCGCTATGGGAATGAGTAGATAGGATTACTAGGAATTTATTTGTGATGCCATGTTTAATGTTTCTTTCATGCATGATTCCACGGGAATAGGTTTGATTGCTTGTTTAGAGTAGCCATAGGTACTCGGGAGAGATCTTTGGTAGTTATAGAGTGCATTACTCCTTTTGAATCATTGATTATGTTTATTGGGATGGGAATTATTCATGTATTATTCGTGCTAGCGGGGATACTTAATTCTAGGTGCCTTTATTGACAGATTTTACGTACCTCGTGTGAAAGCACTTGAGACTACTACATCCTTATGAAAATTGTTCCGGAGATAAAATAGAGACTCACTAGCTTACAGATTAACCCATGGGTTGGTTTGTTTCTCATAGAAAGCAGGGTTTAGCACTAATTCTACTGTTTCTAGGAGCATTGAAAGGGCTCTCGTAAAAAAAGCCAGATTCTTTTGTACAGATACTTAAATAGGACCTTTTCATTTTCATCTAATGGAATATTTCAGACCTTGGGGGTTCTCTTTCTCTCTAACTATCCATTTCGCCATTCTCTGTGGAGTCTCCCAGATTTCTCATGCAGACTCAATGTCTCCCACTGAAAGTAGTACCTTATCCTTGACCACCATTAGCACAGCTTCGAAGAACTTTTCTTTTACTGTTTACAATTAAAGATTTTATTCAGGCCTCTAGTTCAGAGCTTGACTTAAAATTATTCTATCTTAGCTTCCCAGCACGGACTATGACCGCTTAATTATGCGAAAACATCGCCAGCTTGTCTTGACAAAAAATGGAATGGCCAAGCGGATAATGAATCCAAACCATCATCTTTTTCTTTTTCCTGGACTGTTCGAAGGTAAAATCATGCAAGTTCAACCAGCATACCATGTTGTTCATATGCTATATAAACAAATGCCAAGTCCATAGCATGCATTTAGTGTGTGATACATTAAAGACTACAAGAATCTCGACAAAGAAAGGTAAAAGCTAAAACATCATGACATCAGGTTTGTAAAACTTATCTATGTAGCTGACGTAACGTCGAATCAATTCGATTTCACGTTCTAATCTTTTTTATTTACGCAAATCTCACCAATGGCCTTTTGCCTTTGAAAGCATCCTTCCTTCCCAATGCCCGACCATCCATCTAATTCATACTTTTCAATATACTTTACCATCACTCTTGCCTACTAGTTTTCACTCCGACATCAAAACAATCCCATTATCGACCTCACCTTAGAAACTAACCCACCATAACCTTACCACATCTACAGTTCTAGCGGGTTAGAAAAATTTCCACCCACCATGCTCACTTGCTTTTGATCTACCTTCGTGTATCTGCCCAAAAACAAATTATCCAATAACAGATTAATTACTCTTAAATTGATATTATAAACATACTTAATATGATGGATCCATCTCGAGCGTCTGGATCGAAAATCCCTTGAATTCTTCTTCAGGGGATGCTGGTTCATCCGACTATATACTAAGCTTAGTTCAATTCCAAATAACAAGTATTTTCTCGGGACTTAAGGCTACAAGTCTGTACGCGTGTTTTTATTTGCCTACACGGGATGAACGCGTATCTGACTACCTCATTTTGAAAGTTTTGATTGAAAATATTTAGACATAGAGAGAAGACGCCATCAAGTCTTAAGAAAAAAGACTCATAAACCTAATTGGATATTCGAAAATCATAGGGACAACTTAGGGACTTATCCAATGTAGATTTCCCCTTCATGACTCCATTAATGGTCAATTAACCACATATTGAGTTTGGTGGTGAGAGTACGAACAAGATCAGGAATCAAATTTGCCTATTGATGACCTTTACAGGCTGCTTATCGAGCGAGCCGATCCTGAACAGAGCTAGACTCGGCTCGAGCTTGTTAAAGAATATGAAGGCTCAGCTCATGTTCGTGGCTCGTTGAACCTGGATTCCCCAAGCTCGGCTCCGACTTGAAATGACTAATTAAAGGTTCAAATTGTCGCGTGAGAAACTCGAGGCTCAACTTATTATATATTAATCAATCAAAATATTCAGCCCAAAGTATATAGGCTTATATACAGGGGAGTGCACCGGTCCAGAACCAGATCAGATCGGAGCTGGACCTGCTGGACTGGTGGACCAGAGTCTGAATTTTTTTTGGACCGGGACAAAATTGGAAAATTCCATTCTCATCCGGTTTGGACCAAAATTTTTCCAGTCTAGTTTTGGACTTGTTCGACCAGAATCATTATTTTTTAAAAAATAATTTTATTTGATTGAAAAATATGTATAAATTAAATACATTAGCATGTAATAATTTTAAGAAGAATAATCGTAAAGATAATAAATAAGAGGGTTTTGACTTTATAGCTTTATACCTTTTAAAAGTTTTTTTACGATATAAAATTTTTTTAACTTAAAAAAAAAACAGAAATTTCGGTCCAACAGTCTGGATAGTAATTGTCCTGGTTAAGACCGGACTGAAAAGCTAGAATTAGGATTTTTTTTGGGACCGAGGACTGATTCCGGTCTGACCCTGTTCTTTGCACAGTCCTACTTGCACATTTACGAAGTCGAAACTTCAGCCCAGATATAGCCTTATTAATATGCCAAGTCTAAACTTAGGCCCAAAGCTAATAAGCATGACCCAAGCTTTGATTGAATACACATAGCAGCAAGTTTGTTTTCATTATATAGAGTTACTAACTTCCTCCATATTCTATTTTTTCGATGTGGGGTTCATAACAAGTTACTCAATTTCAGTTTCTTTTGATGCATTCACTCCGTCCTTGTTGCTACTGCTACATCACCCCATCCATTATGCTTTGTCTTTTTTTTAGAAAAAAAAATAATTTTTGTCATTATACCTATGATTTGCTAGAAGACACCCTCAATTAACTAGATCAAGGTCCACCATCTATCCTTTACGCAAAGTATATTCCACTGTCCACCCCCCACTCTTAGTATTTGTTCAAAGAGGATTGTAACTGCTTAATTTATTTTTAATTTCCAAAAACCTACTACAAATGAGAATCCTAGCTTAGTCATCCACTTTTGTTAATCACCCAACTTGTCAATTTTTTTTAATGCTGAATAGTTATAGATTAGTAATATAACACCCTTCTTACATGTCTCCTTATTATACACGTCGATGTGGGACAATTATTTTTTTTTTATTTATTAAACTTTATAAATATCATGTTCAAAATAAATTATTGGAGCTATTCACGAACTTATCGAGCGTCCCTCAATCTTTTTCAGCTTGGCTCGTTAAAGTCTTGAGTCGAGCCATATGAACCGAGCTTTGACCGATCTTTGACCGACGCGATCCCAAACTATTTGCAAACAGGCCAGGCTCATTATCCTTAGCTACTTAAAATCGATTCATGTCAAGTTTTATGCAAATAAAAGACCACATAATATTTTGATACAATATGAATATTAATCTACGTTGGTTCATGAAACAAACAAAAGAGAAATTTTTTTGGGTGATATGTTATTATGCAATCAAATTACTAGGATCCTCAAAAGTTGTCCAATTATTTGATTCGAATGTTAGAACAGTTCTTTAGGTATCTAATAAGCAATAATAATCATGTGAGATGATGAAAGCATTAAATCATACAATCATGCATATGAATAATGAATGAAATAAATTAAAAGAGAAGATTTAGGATTAGAATGTATAAAAAAGCATTAATTCCTTCAAGATCTTTTGTCACCTGGGTCTTATGCAACGATCTTCAGGATATGCAATCTTGAAGCTTGAAATAGGAGATCCGAAGGTATGAATGTGATGAGTGTTGAATATGAGTTTGACCTTTTGATATTAGAGCATTGTGAAAAGTAATTCTAAGAAACGAGATACTTATTGGCAAAGAAAACTGAAAAACGGAGCTAAAAGATAGAATAAAACTATGTGCCTGGCACACAGCTTTACGCACAATTGACGCACAACCTGTGCGCCACATGCACTGCTTTGCATGAGGCATAGAATTGTTCGTCACACGCACTTGCTTTCTGGTCGACTTTTAATTTTTTAAGACTCTTTATTATCCTTTGAAATTTGAAATCAGCTATCTTTAGAAATAAAAATATGATTTTTGAAATATCCTTTAAAATTAGTTATCGCAAATAATTAATATTAAAATATTGAAAATACAATTAATTATTAGGAATATTTAATTCGGCCTTTAGAATTGGGACAATTGTATGTATTATCATTGTGTATTCAATGGGAAGACACAATTTTGTGTCTACAAAATCCCCCACTTGTCTGAGGTTCTGGAAACCGATAGTCAAAGTATACATTGTCGGGACGGAGAATGATTATGAACACTCTGCAGTTTAGAACTGGACTATATTTTGCTGATTTTTTACAAAACAAAGTTAGTTTGCAAGACGATAAATACAAGTAATCTGATAACCCGCAGGACAAGATGTTAGTAGATAGGTGCAAACAGCTCAGATAATAATGCACATAATGATGTAATTATGCAAACTTAGACTCTCTAAGGATGCATGAGACGCTATGAAAGGATTAAAGTTATGCAAAGATAAGAAGGATGAAACGTCATGTAAGGTCGTGGTTATGCAAGGCTAGGAAAGATGGAATGTAGCGGGGTCTGCAAGTAAGATCCGCATATTACAACTCTTCAAGAGTCTGATCTGGAGTAACCACCACATGTATATACGAAGCCCCCACTTTGGGTAATCTTATCTTTTAAATAGGCACTATGAAACCTGATCTACATTGAACATTTAGAGTTCTTCAATACGGATTCTTCTTTGGAGAGTTGATACAAGCAAAGTCTAGAGACCATGGAATTATAGTAGAGTCCTTTAAGGACAAGGAGAGTTTGGAATAAAAATAAAAGGTTTATATAAGAGTATGCATGTGAATTCTAAGAAGTCAACTCATTTAGACCTTGATTAATTTCTTTTTTTATAGAAGTGGCCGGACCTCAAAATAAGGATTCCTACGTATCCTTACAGAATCTGACCATTCATAGTTCTGTATTTGATTTTTTTTATGCCCTGACTTTTGCCTATGTCGCCTTTTGGGGTTCTTAACCTAAAAGGCTTGGACATGCCTTGTAAAAGGAGTTATGGTTGGATATGAAAGGTTAAAAGGTTTTAGAATTGAGGTTGATATGAAGGTTTAATAAGTTGGAATACGGTAAGGATCATGGATTTGTATTATAAGATTAAGGTTTTGATGGATTGAAGGATTCTGGAGTGAGGGGTAGAACTTGTGTGCAAGCTCCTAGGTTGACTTTTCTTTTTGCCTTTGGCTTTTTCTTTTTTTTGCTTTTGCATTTGCTTTGGGCGTTTTCTTCTTTGCAAATTGAGTTTCTTTCACTTTTTCTTATTATTACCCTTTATTTACTTTTCTTATGTAATGAGGCTTGAACACAAGTCTTTGTGATTTTGGGTATATGAAGGCTTGAAAGTTTTTGTAAGCTTTGGTTTGAAAGGCTATTTGGCTAAGTATTATGGCGATGATGGTTTATGGATTTTTCATTTTTATGAGGATAGTTAATGGATGATGACATTTTAGAATGATGGAGGGAAGAGGGGAATAACTCATAATCCATTGTATGTCCATTTTTCTCATTTTTTTTTTGATTTTTTTTTTGTATTTTGTATTTTCTATTAATCAATGTCCTCATAGATAATTTGATTTGAGTTACATAATCGAACTCGAAGCATAAATGATGGTGAAAGACCAATGAAAAATAAAAATAAAGTAAAATGAATTAAAATAAAAAGGCTATAATAAATGAAGTCCTATAGTGACATAAAGAGAAATAAAAGACTAAGCCTTTGAATTGGGATACACTGGCCAAGGGGTTGTTGGTGCTGCATATTCTAGTTGTAGGAAGTATTAGAATTCTATCGTGATCAACCATATTTTGCAGTGCATGTGTAGGATCCAACACTAGATATCAGATGTTCATTATTGCGCTAGAATTCACTGTAGAAATGTAGGAAGCACCTTTTTGAATTTTCTTTTAGGTGCAGGGTTGAAGTAGACTCTTAGAAGTGATTGCGCCTCTATTGTGAAGAGGTCAAAAGTAATCTTCATGACTCTAAACGAAGTAAGGGTAGTAATAGTGCGCTTGATAAGCTTTAGACTAGGCTCACATTTTGTTCCACCATTAGGCGTTGCAAAGCTGTAATCTTTCGGCCGCTCATGAACAGAATCAAGTAGACCTCGCTTGTAAGCTTTAAGAAATAACTTCCGAAATAGTAAATGGAAATGAGAAATGGCAATGGATCGGAAAGAGAGGTGAAAATGGAGATGGAAATGGGAAATGAAAATGAGAAATAGAAATGGAAAATGATGGAGGATTTGAAATGAATATGGGGTAGTACGGGCTTAACCATGATGGAGACATGAACCTAATTATATGTAAAGCAGACATGGACTGAACTAGACTATGTAAACAAATTGGACTCGATGACTGGGTTTTCTATGGTGATGAGGAATGCTAGCTTCACTAGTCTTAATAGGTTACCTTTATGGACTTAAGGGTGATTGGCTTCGCCAAACTCAATGATTTGGTGTAATTAGCTAAACTCGAGGGGTCGTTATGGACTTAGGATGGACTAACTTCGCTAGACTCAAAAGTTTTAGGCCATTATGGACTTATGATAGACTAGCTTGAGTAAACTCAAAGGTTTTCGGCCATTATAGACTTAAAGGATTCGGGATATTATGAACTAACTTAGAGAGGAGTAGCTTCGTTAAAATCGAGGATCGGTATGGACTTAAGGTGAACTGGCTTCACTAGACTAGAGGATTGGGCTGCTATAGATGTAAGGTAGGAGTAGCTTCGCTAAACTTGAAGGATGCCTTTATGGTCTAAGGGGTGACAGCTCCGCTATGATGTCGTTATGGTCTTAAGGATGAGTAGCCTCGCTAAATTCAAAGGGTGCCTTTTTATAGTCTTAGGAATGACTAGCTTCACTAGGTTCCAAGGTTGTCGTTATGATCTTAAAGGTGAGTAGCCTCACTAAACTCAAAGGTCGTCGTTATGGTCTTAAGGATATATTAGCTTCGATAGGGTACTGTTATGGTCTTAAGTTGAGTAGTCTTGGTGAACTCAAAAGGGTGTCGTTATGGTTAAGGAATGACTAAGTTTGTTAGGTCTAAAGGGTGCCATTATGGTCTTAAGGGTGAGTAGTTTCACTAACTCTAAGGTTGCCTATGTGGTCTTTAAGGAATGATAGCTTCGTTAGACTTAAGAGTTTGAACTTCGTCTTATATGAATTTGGAATTGGACTTGACTAGACTTAATACATGAGTTGAGCCTTTATGGACTTAAATTTTGGATTGGATTCTATATTAGTTTGGAATAAGACTTGAATAGGTCTTACATAGAGATTTAAACTAGACCTAGGATCATAAATGGGCCTATATGGACCTAACTTTCGGTTTAGTCCAATATTTGGTTTGAAGTTAGACTTGAAAAGCACATGGGCTTGAGATACAAAACTGACTAGGTTTGGACTTAGATTGGAGTGGATTGGGGTTAGACTTAGATTGGGCTTAACATAGACTAGGGTTCTTATCAAAATGTCAATAGGCCTAGATCTTGTCATGGGTTAAACTTATATGGGTCTAAGATGGACTCTAATGAATGGATGGACTCAATGGGCCTAATATGATAGCAAAGGGATTTGAAGTGACATATATGGATTGGATCGAATGTGTTGGATTGGATTAAGATGTTTGGATTGGATTAAAATTTTCAACATTCATTTTTTAAAGGGACCCCTTGTTTTTATATTTTATTGGGAAAAGATGATTAATAAATGCTTTTGAAAAAGATAGAATCACTAGTGGAAAAAATCTTATATGTCACTTAGTAACAAATGCGATTTTTGTAAAACTGCATCCGAAAAGCAACCAAAAAATGGGAGGGAAAGTTGGCAGAAAAATCTGTTGCGGTCCTCTTCTGGACCGCATTAGATTAAAAAACCGGCGCGATTTTTGAAAAATTTGATGCGGTATGTTGGACCGCATCAGAATATCAGTTATATTTTCGCTCAAAAAAATCGCCCAAAACACGCGTGGCCCAGTTTTTGTGTGGCCCATTTTCTTTGAGCCCAATTCATCATACTTAAAAAAACGCGTGGCTTATGAAACACTAAATGGATTTCCTTCTCTCCCATTTCTGTCTACTCTCCCAAACTCCCACCCACCCTCCCTCTTCCATCTCTTCTCTCTTATGAAACCCTAAATCCCATTTCAGTCTGATGAAACCCTAAATCTCAGCCACCAATCTCTCATTATCCCTCTCTCAAATGCCCATTCTCACTTCCCTATTTCATCCACTCCTCTCCTTTTCTTCGATCTACGCACCTCCAATACTACGAAAATGATTTCCTCTCCATCTTCCTCACAGCTTGTCGTTTCTTCGTCGTCTCCGGCAAGTACCGACAATTCCTCGTCATTTTTCGCGAACGAAGCTGTGCAAGTGAAGCGAACGATGCAAGTGAAGCAAACGATGCATCTCCTCTGTTTTCGTCGTTTTCGGCAAGTCTTTTAATAACATTTAGGGTTCTTTGTGTCAATTTTTAGCATTTGAATGATAGTTAGATCTAGTTTTTTTTTCTTAATTTTCGTGTAATTTTCTATAACACGAGCCCGTGAGTGGCGGGCCGGGCTCGTGCCTCCTGCTAGTTGACCCGTGTTTTATGTTGTTTTTTTTGGATTTGTTACAGTTTTAGGCTAACAAATAAAGGAAAGGAGCGTTCGGCCCGCCATCTAGGCGGGCTTGTGCCGATGCGGGCTTGAAATAAAATTTCTTGACCGTGACAGGCCCGCGGCCCACGTAGCGGACAACGGGCCGGGCCAGGCCGGCCCGGACCATGTGCTGACCCGGCCCATGCCCACCTCAATGTGGTAGTATAAATACCTCACTTACTCCATTTTAAGAAAAAAAGTTTTATTCTATTCACCACTCTAAGGTTTAGAATATTTTTAGGGTTTTAGGGAGGATTAGCCTTCATAGCTTAGTTTAGGGGAAAAGTGAGAAAACTTTAAGAAAGATTGAAGATTTGGAAATTCAAGGGTGACAACTTGTATTGAAGATTTAACAATATATCGATGAACATTTCTTACTCTTTCTCCCTCTTCTTTTATTGCTTTATTTTAATTGTTTGCTTTGTTTAATCTTTATATTTAATAGTTAATCTAGATTAAAGATTTCATCTTTTCCTAGCTAGTTTCTTCTTGTTTGTTCACTAGATTTTGTTTTATTTTTGCTTTAAAGTCTTGATTTTTGGTTTTTTGCTATTTTTGGATTGGTGATCTATTGCAAGTTTTTCCATGTTTAGGATATTATTTTTGGTAGTATAATGGGTAGTGAGTAGTTCATTAACTAGGATTGGGAGTAACCCAATCATTGTTTCTATCCTATTTTCATGAGTAGAGTTTATTGTGTTTGTTATGCTTGAGATTTGTGCAATTTCTATTTTTGATGTTGATTGGTGACTCAGTTGATGTGAGCTCCATCACCTTTTGATCCTTTGTTGCCCATTTAATGGTTTACTTTTATGTGGATGACCTTCATGATTGATTGATTAGCTGTTGCACATCAGTTGTTGATTGGTATTAACTTCGGTTTGATTTTAATTCGTAACTTGGCCTAGTTAGGTGATAACGCCTCGATGTATAGGTTATGTTGTCATAATTAGGACTCTAAACTCCCTAGCAACGATTTTAGATGTGTTTAGGTTTGTTTATTCCCTTTTCATATCCCCAATGCATGTCAACCATCTTATCTCTACTTGGTTGTTGGATGCGAACTTATGATTGTGGTGATTTCCCATTCCTAGTGCTTTTCCTATTTTGATTTCAATAGTTTATACCCCTAGTTGAACCAAAACTTGACGATTTCTTCGGTCTAGCTTATTGTTATATTAACACATATTGGTGCTCCTTAGTCCTTGTGGAAGAATGACCTTATTTGTCACTTTAATTAGTTTAGTGGTCTAGTTAGGTTTTGTTTGACTTTAGGAGACTAGTGACGACATAGTTTTCCCTACGTTCAGGCCCGATCGGGCGACATTCGGCCGATCGTACTTCGCAACGGATGCCCGATTCGATCGGGCGGGCCTCCGAAACTAGATTTCTGTCGAATTTTGGCGAGTTCAAGGCACCAAACTTTAACAAAACTCCACCTCGACTTGAGATCGATCAAACAAGTTAACTCCACCTTTGAACCAAGAAGTAACGCTCACCAAAAAACCATAGATACTCCACCTTAAATAAAATTCCATAAGACTACCCATTTTAGGCAATCTAGAAAATGGACATCCTCTATAATTCTGTACCGATGCGTCCTTGAACAGAAAATCCGTGTACAAAACCATCACATGGCCTAGATCGAGAGTATAAAGTTACCAACGCCAAACATGCTTCCTCAAATTGACCAAACTCTCTTCAAACACTTCTTCATCTCAACAACAAACTCAAAAGGTAATTCTAGAAAATTGAATGACAACAATAATTTCCAAATTGCAATTGTACTTAATAAACACAGAAGTACCAAATATGAGATAAGAAATAACATAACTAGAAAAGAAAAAAAATCTAATGCATAACTACTACAAAAATCCGTGTTTTAAACTACCGCACAAGATAGTCGGTAAAGAATGAAAAACGGTCGGTAAATAAAGTACCGACCGCTACGCAGTCGGCAAGATTCAGTCGGTATATCAGTGGTCGGTAATTCGAGATCACCGACTGTCTAGCAGTCGGTAAAATTACCTACCATCTAACAGTAGGTAATATTGAATTTACCTACCGCTAGGCAGTCGGTAAAGTTCAAGAGAAAAATACAAAAAACTAACCGGTAAATGGAATTACGAACAACTTATTTCAAAATTCAAAATTTTTGATGTTTTGAATCACAAATCTGAAACAAAATACGAATAATTTTAGCAGTTTATTTCAAGTCTCTAACTTTCACAATAACAAGATTTACAATTATTCATAACTTATCTCCCCTCAAAAAAAAAATTATTCATAACTTATCACGAGCAGTTACACCAACGAAGTAAAAAAAAAATCAAGATGAATATTGATACAATTGTTAAATGTAAAGTTTCTGTAAAAAAGAGGTAAAAAAATCTTTAATCCAACAACAAAAGAGTATAGATTTGTAGTTATAATATCTATAGATTTGTAGTTATAATATGTAGAAAGCCTATTACAAATGATGTTATGAACAATAAAAAATAAATTAAAGCAAAAGAATGCAACAATTTACAAATTTCAATATCACCTAAATCTGAAAAAAGAAAATCAGACTATTCTTAAAATCTAGATCTAAACCTATCATAAAACAACATATGAAAACCTTGTATACAACATTTTTCGGCAACAAAACAATTATCCTCCGGCTTGGATGTATTGCTCGAATTCTGCTGTCTTCTAAGGAAAGTGGTCGAGAATATCTCGCCGTCAGTTGGTCTGTGTTGTTGTTATTATCCTTTTTCTTCCCTTGTTTCATGGCTTAGTTCTTCCATCTTTTTGTCTTATGGGTTTATGAGGGAAATTGATGAAGTAATTTTCTCAAAGAACATAAAAAAAAAAGCAAGTGATGAAGTGATTGATAGTAAGAAACAGGAAGTTTGGAAAGGAAAGCAGAGCAGGAAGTAGAGTGAGAAAATAGATGGGATCATAATAAGGGAGGCGGAGGAGTTTATTAAATTTAGGGTTATTAGTTTTTAGTGGGCCGGTTTAGAATTGGTGGTCGTCTGTTCAGAAAAATTACCTACCGATAAACGGTCGGTAATCATTTTAGGCGGTAGGTAAATACCAACTGCAGTGTAAGCAGTCGGTATGTTTTATATTACCTACTGATCTTAGAGCGGTCGGTAAAATTCAGTCGTTTAAAATGCGGATTCTAGTAGTGTAACTAGGATTGCTAATTTATTACAAACTCAAAAAACAATCTATCATAGACTCCAATAAAGAAAATCCACACAGTTTCTCGTTTTACCAAGAGATCTCAAAAGGGCACCAAACATAAAGAGATCGTAGAAACAGCAACCCCAAATCATGTAACCCTAAAGTGCAAGATCATCACGAAGAACAGCGTCGACAATATTTGCAGATTGATCCTCATTGGACCTTTCTCCATTTTTCTTCTTTAATTTCCAACACTCAAATTTAATATGACCCTTCACACGACAATAGTTACAGATTTTGCCAGAATTCTTTCAACTATGAGCAACCCAAGCATTTGTGTGAGCAGAATTATTGAATTTATTAACAAATTTATTGTCAATTAAATCTTTCTGAGTTAAGACCTCCTTAACATCTTGCAAACTCAAGTCATCTTTACCATATAATAAGGTATCCCGAAAGTACTTATACGAAGGTGGTAAAGAACACAACCTAATAGCCATATCCTCATCATCAATCTTAACATCGATGTTTTGCAAATCCATAATTATAGAGAAGAATTCATCTAAAAGAGACTCAAGCGGTTTACCTTTTTCTAGACTGGGATCATGAAGTACTCTAGATTTCAGTAGTAGATGGTTGGTCACAAACTTTGTCATATAAAGTGACTCCAACTTCAACCACAAACCCGCAGCAGTCGTCTCTTTGGCAGCCTCTCTCAAGACTTCATTAGACAGACTTAAATGAATCGTTGACAGTGCCTTCAAATCTATCTCCTCCTACTTGTCATCCATCATACTCGAAGGCCTTATGGATGCACCTTCAAGAGCCTTGCGACAGACACTTTGAACCGGGATGACTTTTATCTCTAATTGCCATAGGCCAAAATTTACTTGCCTATCAAATTTCTCAATATCGAATTTCATTGACATAATCAAAAAATCAAACTCGTTCGATAAACACCTAAAATCTTAATCAACCAAGCTTTTGATACCAGTTTGTTAGGAAACAAAGTGTAGTAGTTTGATTTAATACGGAACAAAATCAATGAAATAATAAAGGTGAGAAAATAATAAAGATGAACAAACAAAGAACACAAGGATTTACGTGGTTCAGTCAAATTAGACCTACGTTCATTGACGGGGATTAGAGTTTCTTCACTATAATGGAGAAAAACAAAGAGAATAATACAAGAAGTTCTAAAAAAATACTAGAGGCTAAAAGTGTTTCTAAATTTGAGTGTTAAATAATGAACACCAGGAAACCCTTTTATAACATAAGGAACCCCATACAAATAAAAGATAAATCAGAAACGGAAAAATCAAAAACCGCATAGTCGCTAAGCTAAGCCGCCCAATCGGGCGGTCAATTTTTCCAGTACTGCTGATGTCTCGGGTCCGATTAGGCGATGTCCGCCCGGTCGTAATTCACGACGCATGTTCGATCGGGCATACATGCGAAACTACATTATGACGAGTTCAAGGCACGAAACTTTAATAGAACAACTACACAGTTTTCAAAATTGTTGCTTTTAAGTGGGTGTCTAAATTTGATTTCAACTTCTCTGAAATGATTAATGATAAAATCCGTAGATGGGGTCCGATTTTTGGGTACTACTCTTGTTAGGAGTATTGTATTGCTACTGATTTTATATATCACCCTCGTTTGATAGATGCATATTTCAATATGAATTATTCTCCAAGGATACATTTTAATGTGAGGGTATTTTCGCATCCTGTGTATTATCTTTATACTTGTTGTAATTAATTATTGTAGAAATGCAATTCATTTAAATAATATCTTGACTGATGGTTGCATCTTGCATATACGAGAGTTCGATATTGCCATCTCAGCTACTGGTTCCTTGTTGCTTGCTCTCACGGATCTTAAAAATCGGCTTTTATTTTCTAGGGTTAGTGAAGCTTGTCTCAGATTCTTGATAGAGTGGCATGGAGCTGACAAATCTGGAGGGAGCTGACTTGAATACAAAAGGCAAATGATATGTTAATATTTTTGTAATTTGTCATATACACAAGTTAACTCTTGAGAACTATGACAAGTTTATGAGAGGAGAGAAACCATATGATTTTATTAAGGTGTGTTCAATAATGAACGATGACTACAATACATATAGGAGTACGTAAAAACTCCTATCCGGAAACCATCTCTAGAAGATATATTATTCTTAATATCTATGTGAAATAAATCATAAGATATTTATCCTAACTACTAATATATGCTAAAGATATTTATCATATCTTTAGTATCCTAATATATCTCTAACACCCTCTCGCAATCGCAACGGCAGTAATACGAACGTTGCGATTGGAGAAACAAAAAAATTAAGTCAAAACAAATTAAATAGATATATTGTTGGGAACGTCATTCTTTTCGAACCCGCCAAATTTTTTCTTCTTTTGATGAGAACGCCAATTCTTTTCGAACTCACCAAATATTTCAATAAATCAGAACGTCATTCTTCTCAAACCCGTAATTTTCTTTTTCTTGAAGATGAAAACGTCAATCTTTTTGAATCCATCAATCGTCAGTCAAACAGGGACGCCATTCTTTTCGAACCTGCAAATAATTTTTTTTTCCTTGATGAGAACGCCATTCTTTTCGATCTCACCAACTATTTCAGCAAAACGGGAACGCCATTCTTTTCGAACCCGTTAAGTATACGAGGGACGCCATTCTTTTCGAACCTCTTATTACATATATATCAATCCATGGAAAACATCGTTTTCTTTCTATCACTTTTCTTTTGTTTCCCTCCCCCGATTCAAGACCTCTCTTTGAATCGTCTGTTTTTCAATTTTATGTTTGATCGCAACGGTGGTGGGCTAAAATAAAACCTCATGAAACCCTATCCATCAGTGGGAAAAAAATCTCAACTTTATGAGAATATATCCCACCGGCGGGAGAGAACAATATTTAGAGTTTTGATCCAAGATCTCAATTGGCTCTTGATACCATGACAAGTTTATGAGAGGAGAGAAACCATATGATTTTATTAAGGTGTGTTCAATAATGAACGATGACTACAATACATATAGGAGTACGTAAAAACTCCTATCCGGAAACCATCTCTAGAAGATATATTATTCTTAATATTTATGTGAAATAAATCATAAGATAATATTTCCCTAAGATAATTAATATCCTAACTACTAATACTACTATATGCTAAAGATATTTATCATATCTTTAGTATCCTAATATATCTCTAACAAACTATGATACATAAAGAGTAATAATTGTCAATTGAGCAAAAAAATTCAGGTTCTTCATCTTGACAAGAATAATTTTACCACTGATAGCATTGTAAACTTTCGAAATCGATATTACACAAATGATATTCCTAAGTAAAAATGTTTGTGCTTCTGCCGATGTGTACTTCATATTGTTTCTTAGATGGATGCTGGCTTTGTTATCAATGTCAGAGATGCAATTTTGTGCATGTAATAATACAGACTAATTAGTGATCACCCTCTCAAGTTCAATAAAGATTTTCACGCTATATAAAAAAAAAAAAAATCATTTACGTACATCTATATATATTATCTCAACTTGCACTATATGAATTGCTAGGATTACATCAACAATCAAATAGAAAATATTGCATTATGATCGTCTAATAGTATGCTGAACACAGAACCTGTAGTTATAAAGTGCAAACTTCTGCTTTGTCTAAGCCACTAGAAGTAGGCAGATCTTGGAATGGACTTCTGTTTAGTAAAGGGACTATTTTCTGCAAGAAATTTCGCATACCACTTTGCAGAAAGCTTGGGTGTCCGTATTTGTGTTCTCCTATCCACATAGTAAAGGCCATAGGTTACATTGTAGCCTGATGCCCATTCAAAATTGTCCATTAACGTCCATGCAAAGTAGCCTTTAACTTTTGCTCCTCTCCTATATATTCGCCATGTTAGAGTAAAATTCACATAGATGCATCACGCATGTTAAACAATGAGGCTAAATGAAAACCAGTAAAGAACATGCAAGTGAGACAATTTGGTAAATTCACTTTGGTCTGAGCGCTATACTAAATTTTCACTATTCTTCCCAAATCACTGATAGAATTGAACAATTTTTCCTTGTGAAAGTGGAAAAGATATTCTAGATGCATTATTGAAGATTTTTAAAGTCAGTTGTTTTCTCACCTAATGGCCCTAGCCAAGGATTTGAGATACGCTTGATGATACTTGACCCGTTTGAAATCTTGTAGCATATCTGACCTGTTTGTGGATAACCTTGGCGGAGAGTATCCTAAACATAATTCAAAATGAAATGAATATAAAAATAATCACATGAAAGACTTTTAGAAATAATATGAAACAAATTTTAAAATGACTTGAAACAATTTCAAAATGATATGAAACATACCAATAATGACATGAAAGAGTATTATAAATGACATAAAATAGTTACAAATGACATGGAACAAAACTCTAAATAATATAAAACATACCAACAATGACATGAACAGATTAAAAAATGATATAAGACGGTTCAAAAAAGATACGAAATAGTTTTATAAATGACATGAAATAGATTGAAAAATGGCGTAATTTAAGCAATTCCCAAATGATATGAAAAACACCAAAAATATCATGAAATAGTTGTATAAAAGACACAAAACAGTTCCAAAATAACATGGAACAAAACTCTAAATGCTATTAAACATACCAACAACGATATGAAACACATTAAAAAAAATGGTATGAAATATTTCCAAAATGAAATGAAACACATCTATAATAACATGAAGGATTTTTATAAATGATATGAAACAAATTAAAAATTGACATGAAACAATTTCCAAGATGATGTAAAATATATCAATGATAACATGAAAGAGTTTATAATTGACACGCGTGTTTGTTGTTGTTATAATAGTTCGCACGTGTGAGATTTTGTTACAAAATAAGTTATGGTGTAACATGTTATATCAAAACTCATTCTAGTAGAAAAGGAGAAACAACGAAAAGAAAAAGAAGGGGAAGGAAGAGTGAAACCCCCCCCCCCCACCTTACTTATATTCGGATGGAATTGGTTTCCGCATGAGCTATAAGGAGGAAAAATGAATTATTCTAAGTTTCTTCCTTCCGTTTCCCACGTTCTATCCAGACATTGAAAAATAAATCATTCCCTTTGTCTTCTCTCTCTTTCTCTCCAACCCAAATCTAACACTTTCTCCATTTTTTTTTACATGTTACACTTTCTATTTTAGTAAGTTTCACATTAGATGTTACACTTTTATCTTGAGTAATAAATTCTCTCTATCTTTCTCCTATCACATGTTCACATGGGACCTTTTTGTTTTCTTTCTCTCTATCCCTCTCCTCTCCAAAAATTTTCTAAGATTCCGATATTTGAAAAGTATAACATCTAAAAAAACCGGAGAAAGTAGGAAAAATTGATTAGAATAATCTCAACTATGGTCGTTCCTCCAAAAATAATCTCAAGTATGAGTTATTTCGGAATAATCCCAACTACATAAGATGTCTTCCGGTAGCAACTTATAAGTACCACATGTTGTGCTCTTATTGGTCATTTGTTTTTTTATTTCGTATTTTTATTATCACCCCATTCTATTGCGATTCCTCCCTTACCCCCCCCCCCCCCAAAAAAAAAAAAAACCCCAACTCCAACCTTACCTTTTCGCCCACCCTAGTGCCAACCCAATTCCTCACCCACCTCCCAAAAAACCTCGCTCACCCCACTGACACCTCTCCCCACCCCCGAACAAACCCCCACCTACCGCCACTCCTCTCCTTCCTCTCCCACTGTCAAAGGACCAAGTCAAGCAAAAGCTTAAGCTTATGGTTGAGGCCCCATGAATAGATTTATACTCTATTACGCCCCCTCACGCAAGAGCCCTTTGGGCTTGAAGTGCGGATGCATCACACGCTGCCCTTATACCTGGCACTAAATATTCCACTCAGAAAGAAGGGTAGATGAGATTCAAACCCGTGACCTTTTTGCTACGCTAGCTCTGATACCATGTCAAAGGACCACTCAACCAAAAGCTCAAGCTCTTGGTTGAGTTGGTCCTTTGACACCCACCTCTAAAATAACCTTGCACCTTGAAATAAACCACCCAACCAGACCCTTTCCTCTTTGGTGTTTGAGTTTGTGGGGGAAGGTGGACGATAAGATTCGAAGTGATCAGTTCAATAGAGTGGTCGGGTTGGTTTTTCCAAGGGTTTAGTGTTGATTTAAGAGGTGGGCGAGGAAGAGGAAAAAGAAGGTGTTGTGCCAAGGGAGGGCCAGTAGGTTTTTTGGGGTGGGAGAGGAAGAGGAAGGAAGGAAGGATGGAAGTTTGTGGCCTTGGGGTCGAGGAGGAAGAAGAAGGGAAGAGGGTTTGGTGGCAGTGATTTAATGGAGGAAGAGGAAGGGGGTGTGGATAGTGGTTGGGATGAGGCCGGTGGCTTGAAGGGGTGAGGGTGAAGAAGAAATAAAGAAGAGGACAATAAGAAAATCACCTCAATAGGAGTATATTTAGAAGACAACCACTAATAGTTGGGATTATTCTGAAATTAACTCATACTTAGAATTGTTTTTTTTATTTTTGCGGAATAACCATAATTGAGATTATTCTAATAAAAAATTTCAATCTTTTATCAAAATAATGTGTAATTTCTAGTGACATGCTTCATTCGTTCTTTTTTTTATTGCAACATTTTTATTATTTGAAAGTTTCATATTAATTGCAACATTTCCTTATTTGGTTATAACTTCTTCCCATCTCTTTTTTATCACATGAGTCATGTATTTTATCTATCTATCTCCTCTTTACCGAGATTTCTCAAAAAAAGTGTTAATGTAGTAGTATGTTGCAAATATTATCAAAAGGGAGAAGGTATAAATTAAATACAAAAGCAAAGTTAATCAGAACATAAAATGGTGAGTGCATGTGGTCACTTACCATTTTCCGTCACATAAAGAGTCGTGTTTGGATACTTTACTCCCATGTAGTTCATAACCTTCTCCATTCCTTGTGGTACTACAAAAAATCTTGGATTTCCTGTCTGAAACAAATTATACGGTTATTAGGTATAAAAATAAGAATTATTTGATTAGAGGCATGCATGTATAAACTATAAAGTTACGAGCTAAGCTTGATCTAGTGGTAAGAAAAGAACCTTTCAACCTCGAGGTTGGGGGTTCGATCTCCATTAAGGACACTTTTGGAGAGAGTTTAGTCTTACCATTCCCGCTACTCTCAATGTGTCTGCCCGCAAACCCAGTTCGGGTTAACTTGCGAGAGGTTATAGTCTGACAGAGCCCTTTATCTTACCATCGGCTCCTCAGCGGGAGCCCCAAAAAAATATAAAAAAATGCATTTTTTTTGCACATACTTCAAAAATGTATTTTATTTTATTTTTTGTTAAAATTTCTCAATTTTTGTGTAGCTTTAAAGAATTTTTGTGCTTCCTTTCAGCTCACTCCATCCATCGATTTTCGACACTATTTATGTATTTTTTAGTTTTACACTCTTTTTAACTCATAATTACAAAAAATTATAGATCAAGCAGAATCTGGTTAAATTTGTCTCATCGTATATTTTCAAAGTATTAACTTTTTATAATTTTTTATTTATAACCAAAGATAGAAATGTTTGAAATATGCATTGACTAGTATGATAAAAGATTTAAGTCAACTAAAAAAACAGAGGAAGAATATCTTAATATAAAGGTACCTACCAATTATGCAAAAATATTGTCTAGTGGTAATAGAACTTTACTAGAACTTTGGGTGAGGGAATTCCCTTAGCCTCTTTCGACCTTTAGGCTTTAAAGGCCTTCTATTAAGATCTAATGAGATATTCTGGGTTAATTTTAGTGAAAGGTTCTAGTTCATATAACACTTCTCGTTAGTCGTTACCAAAAGAAAAAAGCCCTAGCTACCTACAAACTTGTGAGGTGATATTCCTATGTCCTTCATTCCCATGCACTTGAGGATTAAATTCGACTTAGAAATTGTTAGTGTCAGAGTTGAGATCCAATTTCTGTACAAAAATCGGAAGGACTACAACTACCTTTCTTTACTGTTAAAGTTCGGTCCTACGTTCAGCTTATGGCGGTATATTATCAACATATCAAACTACCTCATCTAAATGCATATCATACTTTTTATTAAGAACCAAGCAAAGCATGATATAAAATCAAAGTTTTGCTAAAACTACCTCATCTCCGATGGGAATGCCATCCCTATATCCTGTGGTTCCGGCGAAACCTCGAATACGTCGTTTCTCCCCGGAGTTGCATTCAGCAGAGTAGAAGAAGCAATCAATTGCGTACAAAGATGTATAATGGTTTATACCAAAGAAGTCTACGCTTCCCTTTACCAACTCTCGTTCCTCTTTGCTGAACATTGGAAGCTCCTTTCCATGATATTTCCTCATTAGAGGAGGATAGTCTCCATATATCAATGGGTCCATAACCCTACAGTTCTCTCAAACATTTAAGTAACTGTTAATCGAGAAACTATAAAATGAAGTAGAAATCTGGTAGATTCTAAGGCCTTGTTTGGTTGTATATGGGAAGTCATACTTCCTAGGAAGTTATTTTTTCCATGTATTTGAAATTCCTAGGAAGTGTAAAATTGTGTTTGGTTGATAATGGGAAGTAGAACTTCCTATGGGAAGCTCTACTTACCTAGGGGGGCTAGGTAAGTAACTTCCTCCATTTTGGAGGAAGTAGAACTTCCTAGGAAGTGCAAATTCCCATGATTTTGCCAGCCAAACAACTTCATATACTTCTACTTCCTAGGAATTCGCACTTTCCATGATATATTTTGTCAACCAAACAAGGCCTAAGTTATACAGTAGTAGCTTTAATTACTTATAACTTTTTGGGGGGTGGGGGGGAGCTTTACTTATAAGTTATAATCATGTGATGTATTCAAACAAATTAAAACATTTAACTGTATTTTACAGGAGCGTTTCGGTGTATATGGAATAATATGAGTAGATAATGTAACAATAACATCCAAGGAAAATATCCACATCATACTCTTATATACAAGAGTTGACATCACAGGTGCACCTAACTATTGTTACAAGACTTACAACTTACAAGTAGGAAGAATAAAATATAGTGAGTGACCATATAAGATCTTCCAATCGTGGGAAAATGTTTGAGTAATTTTTAGGATCGTCAATCCTTTTAGATATATTAAAATATAATATTGATATGTATGTAATAAATGAGGATAGAAGTGATATAAAAATTATGTTTTAATGTATTCTTACCCAATAAAAATTCAGTAATAAAAGGGTTGGCAACCTTTAAGGTCACTCCATCAATGTTTTCGAGATCCACAGAAGAAACAATTAAATCTTGGCGGTTGAGAAAATTTTATTCATTTAAAGTTGGAAAATTGATAATAGGGGTTCGAACTTTGTGTGATAATTATTTTTGAAAGGTGTGAACTATTAATTAACATGTCTAATCCCTACTTTAGAGGGGTCTTAACATTTAGTGGGCCACGATGACTTGAAATTGACAAAAAACTTTAAAGCTCACCTACCTCCTAATTCTCTCCGTCAATTAACCATTTAGGTGGGACCCGCACGTTTTACAAGTTATGATCCACTAAGCTAATTTTAAATCATCGAGTCCCGTTAATATTAATATCTCCTAAAGTAGGGACCTACACAAGTTAATATCTACTTCAGACATTTAAAAAATTATCACCAAAAGTTCAGACCCTATAATCAATTTTTCCATAAAAGTTGTGTTTACTTTTGTCCAAAAGAACAAGAGAAAATTCAAATTAAAGCATGGATTATGCACTAGGGTGCACAATGCTCATTGTGCACTCGAAAGAACATATCATTCATATAAACCAATATGAACTTCTTTCAACAAGTTTTCAAGATAAAATAATTTTTCAATTTAAAAAAACATATAAAATTAAAATTAAATAATTTGAACAAACAATTTAAAATTAAACAACATTTAAATCTTCAACTATAAAAGAACATAGGTCAAAAAGAACATATTTTAAATGAACATCTAATTTAATTTAGAAGAACACATCTTTCAAATTTAAATTTGAAAAAAAGAAATCTCGCCGACAACCTTTTTTTTAATGGATAAAACAAGTTTCAAGATTTAGGGAAACAAATAATAAAGCTACATGCACTTAGTGGGGTGGTGGTCAATAGTGGTCAAAAGTGGTTATGATGTAGAGGAATTTGCGAGAATTCAAAACCTTAGTGGTGGCTAGGGAATCAATATAAGGGGAAGTAGAGGAATTCAAAACTAAAAAATGGGTAAAGGAAAAAGAAAAAACCATCAACCAAAAATCAAGGAAAACACAAGTTTGAAAACCATTTTCCTTTCCGAACGCCCCTCAACCAAACGCCACCTAAACGTATAAAATCTATAACCCCATACGTATCATATTCATATACTTTTTTTTTTTTTTGACAAGATATTCATATACTTCATATATATACAACGAACATATTCATAATGTAGATGCACTAAAAAGTATCTACCTATATATCAAAAACCATGAAAAATGCAAATCCTACATGGCTACTTGTCTTTACTTTTTATTAACAATAAAAATGTGTGCATAAAGCTGTAAAACAATATAGTGATGAATGAAGAAAGGAAGAGCTTTTCCCCTCAAAAAGAAAGCAAGAGCTTCAAAGATATGCACATACCAGGCAACATTAAAAGCAAAAGCTCTTTCCACAGCTTGATGGCTGAATATATCATCTCTATACGGTTCATAATTTACGGCAACGATAACTATTCCGATAGTTCCACCCTGTATAGGCTGCATCATGCAAGTATTTGCTATTGGAAGACATTCATGCTTTTGAATCAATAATTTATAAACTTTTGATGTTCTACATTCTTCGATAAGTCAAACTAATATACTTACTTTTTAGACATCACAAGAGATACATGTTTCACCATCACTACATTAACTTTCAAATTTACAAAATCAATGATAAAAGTGAAAATTTTAAGAATACACCTTAAAACGATTCTAACAAGATATATATGTATATATAAATAAAATTGATAAACATTGACTTTGAGATAAAGATAAATGGATCGAAGTAATTTTGGTATGAAGTATGTGATAAATAAATTACTTACCTGAAATTGGTCACGATATAATTTAACAGCCTTTGCATGTGATATCAACATGTTGTGAATAACAATCAGAGGTTCGACATCTGAATTACCTCTTGAACAATTACCAAAAGGTGGGGAACAATGACCTGGTGGAAACCAACCTCTGATATAAGACATGTCTGTCAATAGATTTGGCTCATTGATTGTACTCCAATACCTCACTCTGTCACCAAAATTCTCAAAACATGTTTTGGCGAAATGTACAAAGTCCTCCCTGTAAGGAACATGTTAGAATAAGTTACGATAATATAGGAAATCCATTAATAAAATTGATGCAACTAAACGATTATGCATGTTTCTTTAGTACTGGATTCTCGTTCAGCTAGATGCAGGCTTTTGGTGAAAATTTACAGGATACTTAAAATCATATATATATAGAGGATGTACATATATAGTAATTAGTAGATCCAACTGTATCAATTTCTTTTAGTAACAATTAGATTTTAGGAAAATCTACAAAGAAAAAAGAAACCTTTTATAAATTCAATTTTGGGAAAAAACTTTTTAAAATATTCTTTGCAAAATAAACCACAAGCTTATTTGTTTTGCAAGATGAGAACTTATTTCCATATTCCGAAGTGGTTTTTGAGATGCATAGGGGTGGTGTTGTAATTAATGGAGATAGAGGGTTAAAGGAAGATGGAAAGTTCACCCCTACGCATCTCAAAAACTACACCGGAAAATGGGAATATGTTTCATCTTGCCAAAAAGTTAAACTTGTATTTTTTATTTTATTTTTGCAAAGAATGTTTTACAAGGTTTTTTTTTCACAAAAATTATTGAACTTTTTTTAAAAGTTTATTTTTTTTACAAATTCTTTCTTTACTTAATTTTCAATGTTTTTTCAGCCACATATCATATGTATTGCCTTGTGTGACAATCGACTAGGTTTTCATGTCTTAGTTCTTTTAGGTTTCGGAGGTATGTTGGAAAATGCCAAATCTCGAACCATGATGCTTAAAAAACACACATATCAGCATAATGTCATGAAGTACATTGAATTCTACTCTCTTGTTTATTTTACCCTTTTCATTTTTCCTATCCACGTCTCTTAATGCACCTGTTTAACCTTAGGTATCTTTTACTATGTTAGTAAAAATTATAATGACTGAATATTAATAGAATACTAATTGAGACGAATCAAATAATATCACACTAGCCTTCTATGCACGCGATGCGTGCGTCGATTGTTTGAGTCTTTTTTAATAAATTTCATCAAATATAATTTTAGAAGTGTGATTTATAATTATTGTTGTACAAACTAATGTAAAGTGGTTAGAATTTGTAGGTTGATTTTGATTTGATTAAAAAAACCCTAGCCTCCCCTCTCTTTTTCTCTCTCTCAAACCCTAGCCTCCCCTACCCCTTCTTCATCAATTAGGGGCTGCCATGGATGTTTTCATCCATGGTAAGCCCCTTTTCCCCTTTTATTTTCATTTTTTAGTTCATTTTCTTGTTTTGTTCAATAAATTAGTCTCTCTCTATGAGATTTTCTCAAATCCTGTTATGAGGTTTTTAGTTTATGTTTTGGAAATCTCCTTCTCCCTTATATATGGGAGTTGTGAGTATGGTTCTTTTGTTTTTAGGTATGAGAAATCACTCTCATTGGTTGAAGTTCGAGACTCGATCAAGAATGTTCTTCCCAAACTATATCAGAATGATAGACTTCCTCATCAATAGCTGCTTGATTCAGCAAATACAAGGGGGCTGTGCTGTATTGTTCGATCTGGTTCATTGTAGTTTCTTCGAAAACGAATTTGATTTAGTCTTGTTTAATTGTATCTTGTTTTACTTTAATACCTATTGTAGATGCCGTTTGGCTTTCAATTAATGAAATTTCTCTTAAAAAAAAAAAGTGGTTAGAATTTGTAATGAACATTTAGATGTAAGGTCTTATAGTCAAACTAAATTTGTAATTTTTTAAAATTAAATTACCATTTTTCTCATTGTGTCAAGTTACTTTGTTAATGCTTATTTAGTTTAATTCATTAGAATTTTGAACCCCATCTTTAAATTAAGAAAGGATATAATACCTCTGTTTCCTAAAGATCTTCCTTGTTACTGTTATTACAAATACCAATGAGAATAAATTTGTGTGGGGTGTGGGGTGGGTAAAGTAGGAGAGAGAAAGGGGTTAAGATAAATAAACAAATAAAAAGAGCTTAAAATAGGAGAGAGACAAGGAGTAAAATTGAATTAATAATGTAATAGTGGACCATATGATAGGGACATGAGAGGGTAAAAAGGGGAAAAAATTCCAAATAAGGAATAAAGTAAAAGAGGGAAGATATTTTAGAAACGGAGGTAGTATTGCAGAAAATTTGAATATCAATTATATATTAGGTTAGGATAAAAAAGACTTTTTAAAGGGGGACACCATAGCTCCTCCCTTGGCTTATATAATAAAGATATGATTATATTTATTCTTTAAGAAGATTCTTTCTAAGTATGAATAGTATCAAAATTCCAAATGAAATATATATAAAAAAAACAAATGGAGTATCTAACAAATTAATAATTGTTGTATATTAACTTGCAAATATTGCATTCTAGCTTATAAATGTTCAAATATTTACCTTTAATGTTGAACTTAAAGAGAAAATAATGCAAATATATATAAGTAGCTATATCTTACATGTCTATTGTATCATATATTAAAATACAAATGAATCTTCCTCTTCTCTCCTTTCCTTTTTGGCCATGGATAAAATCATCCATGGTAAAATCAAAAATGGTAAGCCCATTTTTCTCTCTTATTTTAAGTTTTTTATTTTATTTTCTTGTTTTGATGAATTAATTAGTCTCTCCTTATGAGTTTTTTGAGCTCCGTTATGAAGACCTCGTTCTCCCCTAAGAGATCGGAATTGTGAGTCTAGTTTGTCTGTCTTTAGGTATGGAAAATTATTCTCATTGGTTGTAGTTCAAGATTATTAACATGAAGGTATTGGAGAAACTCAAATGCAATCAACATGGCTTGATCAAGAATATTATTCCCCAAACTATGTCAGAATGATAGACTTCTTCATCAATAGCTATTTGATTCAACAAATATAAGGGGGCTTCGTTGTATTGCTCGATCTAGTCCATTGTAGTTTTCATGAGAATGAATTTGATTTGGTCTATTTTAATTGTATCTTATTTTTCAATACCTATTGTAATTATTGTCGTTTAGTGTTCAATTAATGAAATTTCTCATTCAAAAAAGAAAAGTACAAATGATCTTTTATAATAATTTACAAATAAGATATTGTCATTTACAAATGTTGTATTCTAATTTTTGTAGTTTACGATATATATCAATTTGAGATTTGGCAAGGTTCAGATAGGTTGTACATAAATATCGTTACAAATGATAATACTTGGAGTTGAGGGGAAACTCGATATTTTAACTGTTATACTCCTTCCGTTTCATTTTAATCTACACACTTACACTTTTCACGGATGTCAATGCAAAACTTTGAGGACATATTTCTTTAGTTTTGTATTTGTAAAAATTATAAAAAGTGCATATTAATAAAATACATGTTATGATGAATTTAACAAGATTCCACATAGATATATTTTCATCCGCGTATAAATCGCAAATGATGGTCAAAGTGAAATGTGTGAATAGTGTAAAATATTAAAGTGTAACAATTAAAATGAAACGAATCGGAGGAAGTAATTTAAAACGCAAGCACTCTAAGTTTCTTACACTATTTCCGAATTCCCGTTTTTATACTACTTTTTTTTTTTTGGATTTCTCTATTATAACTTGTAAGCTATAATAGTTAGGAATATGTTAATGTTGAGACCATTTTTTTATTTTACATGTTTTATGCGTGTTTTAGAATTATGGATCCAACATTTGATTTAACTAAAAATATGCAAAGATTTAGTTGATTAATTAGGTTTAGGGGTCATTTTGTTGAGGAACGTAAACAAATGAAGGAGGAAAATGATGATGGTTACATTTATTAAGTGTTTGGTTCAATTAGTTAATGAATGAAAAGAAATGATAAACATTACCACCAAGTAATGGATTTTGTTACTTGAGGGGGGATGGAAGGTAGCAAATTAGGGGAATCCATTACCATAAACTAATGATAATGAATTGATGTGTGATTAAATCAAACAAGAAGAAAGAGAATTATTAAGGGGGCGTTTGGTTAGGGGGTTATAGGAAAGGGAATTAGTTGATTTCATTCCCTTAAAACTTGTTTGGATTGGGGGTTTTGTTTCCCCTCCATTACCCCAAATCCCTCTATTTTGATTCCCCACTACCCCCTCCACTTAGAAATGGGGGAATGGAAAACCCTTGACCATCACCTTTGACCATAACCACTTTGCCACCGGAACCACCACCCTAGAACCCCTCCACCACCTAAAACCACCACCCTACCACCTAAAACCACCACCATCAACCCGAAACCACCACCCCACCATCACCAATCCACACCCAAAACCACCAAATTAGGCACCACCGGAAACAACCCACTCCACGGAATCATCATGGCACCACCAGAAACAAACCCCATTCCACCTAAAACCAACATGGCACCACCCAAAACCACAGGAAATGTTACCCCTCTACTCGAAAAACCACTCTCCCCTGACGAAAAATTCTAGATCTACAAGAGAGGAGGAAATAGAAAAGATTTACCGCAAAAAACTCTTGTCAGTGGCCGCGAAGGGAAGGGGATGGAAGTGCAGCAGAGGAGGAAGGAAAGGGGCGGCGAGCCGGCGACAAAGGAGGGGAAGGGGCGGCGAGCCGGCGACAAAGAAGGGGAAGGGGCGGCGAGCCAGCGACAGTGGAGGGGAAGAGCGATGGGGAGATGAAGGTGGGGGAGGTTGAATATAGTACATGGGTGGTGGTAGTTTTAGGGGAAAAGTTGTGGTGGTGGGAAATACTAGGGTTTCCTTTGATAATATCTAAACAAACAACTTTGAAAATCAAAGGGTAAACCTTTCCATTCTCCTCGTAACCCTTTCTCACCCTTTTCCTTTCCACTCAGCCAACCAAACACCCCCTCATTAGTTTCGTTTTGGAGCCTAAAAAATAATAAACCAAACATGCTCTTAAAGGATAAATGACTTAAGAAATGGAAATAATACTGTATTGTAGCGTTGAGCCAACTCCCATATCTGTCCTCAAGCTCTTGGGGCAGATCCGCATGATATATTGTCACAAATGGTTCAATTCCTGAATTAAAAATTAATTTAGCTAAAAGACACATTGAATATTCCCTTTAAAAAAAGACACATTGAATATAAATACTATTTTTTTCTCTTTTTTTTTACTCGCAAAAATCTTAGAAAGCGTATGTAATAACAATTGAGAAAAAGAATGGGACATGTGTACTTAACAATTTTCATTTTTAGGTATTTATATTTACATGTAAATATGTAATATTCCTTTTTTGGTAAAGATTTAATGTGATCAATTTATTCTCTCTTTATTTACCCCCTCATGTAAAAAAGCATGAACAACTTATGTAAAATTTACTTTAAATTTTTATCCTCTTTCCTTACTATATGTACAAAAAGGCATTATTTGCAACTTAAAAAAAATAGAGGTAGTATAATACTATAAATTAGCTCAAAATAAACATCACTATGTATGTGAGGTGTTTTTCATAGTACTCTTACATTATCAATTACTTCCTTCGTTCTATAATTATTGTAACATATCTCATTGACACATTTTCTAAGAAATCTATGTGAAGTTGAGAGAGATAATGATAGATAAAAAATAGGATCCATATGATAAGAGAGAGATGAAGAGAATATATTATCAAACAAGAAAATGTTACAATTAATATGACAGCGCGTCTTGCGTGTGGCCGGCCACACGCGAAATTACAGATGTGGCCGCACGTGCGATAGCCTGTCAGCCCGTCAGCTCATTTTCAAAGGTCATATTTCACTCGTTTCTAATCGGAATCGAGCTTTTGACTAGGAGTTGGAAAGTTATCGAGCCAACTTTTCATCTACAACTTGAATCTTCCACAAATATTAAGTGAGTTATGAGATATGACCTTTTGATGTTGACCCTCATGCACAAACACTTATGAACAAATAGAGTTACTCTTATGAACAGATAGAGTTACTTTTATGACCAAATGGAGTTACTTGTATGAGTATGTGGTTACTTTTAATAATAAAAGGGTATCACTCCTATAAAGATATGTGGTTTCTCTTATAAGCAAATGCAGTTACTTTTGTGAACTTTTGGGGTTACTTGTATGATTAAATGACGTTAGTCGTATGATTAATTGAAGTTATTTGTATGAATAAATGAGGTTACTAGCAGTATGAATTAATTGGGTTACTCATAAGATTACATGAAATTACTCATAGATTAAATGACATTACTAGTATGAATTAATTGGGTTACTCATATGATAAAAATGAAGTTACTCATATAATAAAATAGAGTTATTTTTATAAACAATTGGGCTAAAGTTGGCTGCTTATGGCATAGATCTGGTTGTCTACGTCACAGAAACCCTAAAATATCAACTTTGGCAGTTGTATTGGGCCGCTCAGAAACAATTATAACACCATAAAATATAAGGGGTAACCAACTGACAGATATCTAACAACTTGAGTCTATTTAAGATTTGAAATAGTATATTGGATCGATTAAATTAAACTTTGCGCAGTCCAAATCAAGTCAAAAGATTTTTGGACTTGGAAATTTGAGTCCAAATTCAGTCCACACATTTCACAAATCCAGTCTTTTTCAATCCAAAGTTTTATATTCTCAAGTCCAAATTTTAGCCAGATCTCATTTTTTATACTTCATGCATTTTAAATAAATGAAACGTTATTTTATTTAATATTTATCTTTCTCTATTTCTCTCTTTATTAATTATTACATGAGTCCATTTTACTTCTCTTTATTTCTCTGCTTTTCTTAATCTTTGTTCCTTCCCCTACTTTCAATTAATTTTTGAATGGATTAAGCATAATTTTTGATAGTGGAAGCCAGTAATAGCCAGCGGTAAGGGGGCTACTAATAATGTTAATAGCATATTTGATAGTCATTAATAAATTGCGATAATGAGAATGCATTTTAAGTGAATTTTATTAGGGAATTACCCTTAAAATCTCCATGTGGAGACATTTTTTCTCCATAGGTAAGCAATCTCACTCCTAAACTTGTGTTTTTGTCTCTAAGGGGAAACAATTTTCATTTCCACTCATTACTACCTACAAGGTGGTATTGGATGGAAATGAAATTCAAGAAGAAAAGTGGACACTTTAGGATAAATTAGCATTGCTATGAGAATGATGGACAATGATATTCTTCACAAATTTACACACAAATTTATTCTCATCACCAACATCTATAACCAACTACCAAACGAGCCGTTAGGGTTATAATTTCATGATATTAGTAGAGCAAGGGTAAGTAGAGTTTGAAAGTTTGGTGTACGGTTTGAATTTAGGATTAATCTAATCCAAACTAAATTTGAGCTTTAAATTTCCAATCCAAATTTATTCCAATCAGAGTTTGAATCCAAACCAATTCGAACTTTCAAACACTAATTGGATCCGATTGGAATTATCCAATTTCTTTATACTTTATTTTTTTAATGAAATAAAATTTGGCGCAATTATCAATATGAAATGTTTGATAATAGAAGTAATTCGTACGATCCCATAAAAGTTTATTAACAAACTAATAATTCATTAAAAGCTCATAATTCATTATGAGAGAAGGTTCAACAACACCATAACATCATTTTCAACTACACAATTAACAAGTTCAATTTCACATCAACAAGTTAGGGTTCTAAATATTAGTGGAAGGGAAGGGTTGTCAGACCATTTGAGCTTTTTATAAAAAAAAATCACTTAAGCTCAATCATATATATATATATATATATATATATATATATATATATATATATATATATATATATTATATATATATATATATATATACAATTAGGGATGTGCAATTTTGGGTCGGGACTAGTCTCCGGTCCATGAAAACTTGGGATTCCGGTCTGGTTCGTTAGAAAGTGAAAAACCTCATCTTTATTGTCTTTAAGATGATTGCTTTTAGTATTATTAGTTTTTAATCTATCAAATTTATTATGTTTAAATCTTAGCAAAAAAAGATTTTTAAAAATATAAAATACAAATTTCGGTCCAACCGGTCTAATATCAGACCGGATCGGGAAAATTTCGATGCAGTCCCAGTCCAAAAAAAATCGAATTCCGGTCCACCGGTCCGATTTTGGACCGGTACACAATCCTATATAATTTATAAGGCTTATTTACTATTTGGTTATTTTGGATTTTAGGAAGCAATTTAATCCGAAAATTCAAAATTTCAAAAATACTCAATCTGAATCGAACATGATCATAATTCGAGTGCAATCCGAATTATTAATTTGATTTAGATTGAATTTAATTTTAATTGTTATTTGAATAACTTTCATCTTTAAGTGTTGGACCCATAAAAATTTTAGGAGCCAATATTTTAGTGCTTGGATTGAAACTTAATATCAGAATTTCATTCTTAAATTATATACATTAGGATAATTATAATTTAAAATACTCTAGAAGTCTTATTTAATATATGTGTTGGAACTCCAGAGATATTTGTTTTATGTTGATAAGGATAAGTATCATATTAGATCAAATTAAAAACCTCACACACATCAACTAAACCCATCTATATATTCAAGCAAACTAGGGTAGGGGTGGGGGTGGGGTTGTGGGGGTAGGGGTGTTCATAAAAAACTAAAACTAAAATACCATACCGAAATATCGAAAAACCGATCTAAATGGGTGGTTACCGTACCGACAAAAAAAGTTTTAACGGTACAGTAAATCGAACCGGTAAAATGAACAATTAAACGGTATGGTTACAGTTATATTTTTGAGTGAAAGGTTAACCGAAATATTTTTTTATCTATTTAATTGTTGTGAAACATTTTCAAACAATTACATTAATTCTTATATTTGTTGCTAAGTTACAACAATTAGAGGAAGTATGTAATTATACGGAAACTCTAGTACTAATATAAACACTATAATTTGGAAACGAAGTGAATTCTTAGTGTTAGTTATGTTTTCCAATTGATTTATTATCAACTTTATAATACATTTTATATTAGAGTATATATAATATTGAAATATATGTACAAAAAATTGAAAATAAATAAATAAATAAATATATATATATATATTAAGTAAAACATAATAGTATAACTTAAATAATGGTTAATGGTTAACCGAAAAACCGTATCGAAAAAATGGTTAACCGCTTAGGCAGTCACCGGTCTAAACGGTTACGGTTACGGTTCGCAAAAAGAGCAAATCGAAACTTCTGATTATCGAACCAAAATATTATTTCGAGACAGCTAACCATCCATGAACATCCTAAGTGAGGTGGGGTTTGGTTTAAGGATAAGAAGACTTTTTATCCCCAAAAGTGACGATAGTTTAGTCTGACAATGATATATGAGATACGAACATATACCTCTAGACTAGTGATGGCCACTGGTGCGGGATGGGCGGGTCGGACCGTGGGCCGTAGCGGGCTGCGTTGAAATTTCACGGCCCAGGACCGGACCGTGAAATTCATGGGTTGGGTGGGCTGGTCCGCGGGCTGAAAAGTCTTGGCCCACACCGGTCTGTTACCGGTTTTCACGGTTCGAGAAGCGGTTCTGGCGGTTCGTGGGTCTAGTGGGCTGGACTGGGCTGGCGGGTCGGCATGAGATATTTTTTTTCAAAATTATTTAATCATTGAAATTATTCATTATTGTTATATAGAATCTTTAAAATGAATAAAAATATATACAATTATTAAAATTAATGAATAATTTCATTATTTTAAAATTTGATAGAATTATAATATATGCAATTTGATTAAAATATATACAATTTGATTAAAATATACACAATTTGGTTCAATAATAACTTGGACTGGGCTGGTCTGGTTCATGGGTTGCGCTGGACCGGTTTCGTGGTCCGGGCTGGGCGGTTTTAATAGCGGACTTTGGTGGGCTGGGCTCAAAAAATCTGGCCCATGGCCCACCCACCAATTTCACGGTTCGAGTTGGGCTGGACCGGGCTTTTTGCGAGCCCGGCCCACACGGCCCACAAGGTGGGCTGGATTGGATGGGCTGGATTGACCTGCACTGTTGGCCATCTCTACTCTAGACTAAGCAAGGGATGTTCTATTAATTTGAGAAATTACTCCAAATCCAACCACTTCATGAAAACTGATAAACTACGACTAGATAACAATACCTACATTACCTAGTATAATATATGGTCTTTGGCAATGACCTAAGTAATTATATGGACAATTATATATTATAACTTTCATTTGATAAAATAGTTGAAATATTTTTCCAATATTTTTTCATTATGTCAACATTAATTATATCTTATTATATAGGTGATATAATATTATATATATAGCTCAATAATCAAGACTTTTTATATTTAATTCAACGGTTTAAATCTTAATTGCACAAACATATTACTTCAATATTTTATGAGTACAATGACATGAAATGAAATTTATTGAGGTTGTCATATATATATACGTCACATAAACTTTCTTATGGACATTTTCCTTAAATACATTACATAAATTTTAAAATTAGTATTTAGATTTGGACTTTATTTACAGAAAGATATATTGTTTTTTTTTTTTTTTTTTTGACGAGAAAGATATATTGTTTATTTAGTGGTAGTATGATGACATACACTAATGAGTATATAGGCATGAAATCAAAACATCTTATACAACTTTAACGACTTCATAACAATAAAGGGGATAATAACAATAATAGGGATTATGACTATCTTTTCATGTATATTAGCGTAAATTATTAGAATATCCGATTTGATTAATACAAAAATAATCCAAATCTACATTCTCCTAACAAGTCTTTTGAATCTTATTCTAAGCTAACACTATCTCTAGACATGTCGCACCAACCTAGTCGTTTATTCTCTTCTCCTTTCTTTGTTTCCCATTGAATCTCCAACTACAACAAACATTTCTAAAGCATAGCCTGTCTTACCAAATGGATTCAACTAGTCACTAAATGGATTCAACTAGTCAGTGAATGAATTAAAGAATGTGATACCCTATACCCTAATGAATTAAAATTGGTCATTAAATATATTAAACTAGTCACTATATTAAAAAAGGTGTCCTTTTTCTTTTCTATATTAGATTTAAACTATTACTTAATTTTAAATTAAAAATAAGCGATCTCTTATAAACTGAACTCATACTAGGTCTTCTTATCGCATAATCAATAACAACTCACCCGCAAGCACAAGATTATCAATAATCTTATTGTAGAACGCAACGCCAAGGGGATTGACTTCACCATACCGCCCTCCTGAATTACATTAGTACTTGTATAATTATAACTTATAGATCTCAAATTCACTTTGTAAATACAGCTCAAGTTAGAGAGGCAAAAGTCATATATATATAGTGCGTACTTGGTAGAATTCTAGCCCATGAAATTGAAAATCGGTAGGTGTTCACCCGCAAGTTTTTCAGATTCTCAATGTCCTCCTGTAAAACATCACATTTATTATTTTTGTAATATATTATGATTTATGTGTACAAACATAAGAAAGTGACAGTTCAACAACACAGATCGAGATTATACTACCATGTAACGATGGTAATGATCGTCAGCCACATATCCATTATCTCCATTTGCTATATTTCCTGGAATGGTCCAAAATGGTTTACAGTAATTATCATTAATTACCAAACCAACACTTTCAAATTTGCAAAGGAATGGATACACAAAATTATTAATGGAAAATGATATTCATAGCTCTTAAGGCTATGTATAAGAAGCTTAAAATAAAAATAAAAATTTAATTCAAGCATTTATTACCTCAAATGATGTGAAATTTTGTCATGAATTCATAAATTGTTTCCATTTAAAGACATGTATTTAATGCTTATATGTTAATGTAGCCCTTAGGGCTACATATAACATTACCCATTATTAATTCATTATTCCCTATCCTTTTTTATAAAGTTTTACCTACTATACTTTTAAGGATTGAACAGAGTATTTTAATTGTATATTCTGAACAATATATCTCTATTATATAAGTTTTTTTTTTTTTTGACAAGATCTCTATTATCTCTATTATATAAGGGAAGGGGGGGAGCAATGTTGTCCTCTTTTGAAATGCCTATTTTGCCCCCCTTCCCTTTCTAAATTGTGAAAGGAATGTCAAAATCATAATCGGCACTCAAAACAAACTACCGAAAATTAATTTACAACACTCACTCACAAATCAATCAAAAGAAGAAACTTTACAAATCACTCATACAATTGAGAAAATCATGTTATAAAAACCACGCAAATCACTCAAATAATCAGAAAACTTTATTAAAACTTAAAATTAGCATACAAACTAAAACTAATAACCTAGAACGTCAATACATACAAAAACATTTACAAAAATTTACATACAAATCACTATTCTCAATAACCATTCACAATAAATGGTGGGTCATGATAAAAAAAAAAAATAGAGGTGTATTTGTAGTGAAATTGAAATTTAGAAGTTAGACAAGGAAAAATTTTGTTTACTTTTTTATAGTGTTCCCTATATATAATGAAACTTTTACATATATCTGGACCTATCTTTTTCTATTGTATAATAGCGATTAATTATCAAGGTAAAAATGTTTATGTAAAATATCATTCAAGAATTAAAGTACAACATATCTCTATTATATGATGGAAGAGGGGAGTTATGGTGTCTCCGAATGAAGAGACTATGTTACCCCTTTCCCATTCTAAATTACAAATTCACTTACAAATCAAAGGGGGCTTCAACCAAAAATACAAAAAATATAATTATAACAATCACTCACAAGTCAACTAAAAAAAAAGCATAATTTACGTTATGCAAATCACTAAAATGATAAAACTTTACAAAAACTTAAAAATTCACTTATAAACTACAACCTATGAAAAAATTGACTTGAAATCAAAGTGTCCACTTTCTTTACAATTTATGAAGTACTGTACTTAATTCAAAAATCAACTAAAAAATTTAATATTAGAAATCATATAATTCATTAAATTTCTATTTTGTTCATAGAATTTAACTTTGAAAAGTAAAAAAATAAAATAAAAAGATTGGTGAGAGACTTCTAATGTTCGTATGTCTAATGTTCAAATTTTGACTCTTATGCCGAAGAAAATCAAGTTTCTATTTCGAAAAAAAATTCAAGCACGCATCGCGTGCAAAAAAATTCTAGTATAAGTTATGGGAGGAGCAATGGTGTCCCATTTTGAATTTACATATTCACTTCTATATAACATGAAACCATTTTACACACATAAACTTACCCAAAAAAATCAACCAAATCTCTATTAAATTCAATCAACTCATATAATTGTCAATCACATAAAAAAAAGATTCAATCAAATTAAATTTAGCTCCAATCAACTAAAAAAAATGGTAATCAAGATCTTACCAAAAATTAATACCACGGACAATAAAAAAATATTACATTCTCATTAGAAAGACAAGTCATATACAAAATTAATCACAAATACAAACTCCAAAAAGAATTCAGTTTCTTTATTACTTGGATATGCAATTTAATCCCTTGTAATTACTTCAAAATGTTTTTAGATACTATTTGTAAGTATTTAAATACTTCTTACTCACTAAATGAAGGTGAACGTATATACGTACTCTCATAATTTTATTTTCAATTCTTATAATACAGAGAAATAATTATGCCTAAAATGTCTTCACACGCCTGCAGAAAAAACTAGTAAAAAAATAGAATAGCCAGGATTTTGTAATTCTTATTAATGGAATTAAGAATATCACATAAATTTAATATTTATCAATGTTTAGTCGAATTTATAATAAGGTTTAAAGATGTGCATTAAAAAACATAACAAGTTAGTGGATAAAATTGTATGAGAATAGCTAAGTTCCGTACCGGTTCAACCGGGTCGTCGTTTGACCAACATGATCAAGATATCATGATGTTCCCTACATATTAGGGAGCAGATGCATAAGATACTAGTACACTTAATATACCAGCGCCTACCGGATAACTTATTGGTGTTCCTTGCTTGGGCCATCATCAAATGGGTCTTGAACTGATCCAATACTTAACTAATGGGCATATGGGCCTAAAGATAAGTATCAAAAGAGGATAAAATTGTATCAACCAACACTTTACTTGGAACACTGCCGACTCTTATAAATACCCTATGATCTGATTCATAAGGTGGTTTACACTTATTAACATATTCTATTTGAGATATACCAGATATTATTCTTTATTGACTTAGGCGTCGAAGGGGCGTTCCTCGGATCAATCCCCAAGACTAGTTCGCGTGTTCTATCTTGCAAGACAGCAAACAGGCATACGTGATTGAATACTGGTTTACCCCAATAATAATTATTCCATACCGAGACAAAAATATAATGAGATGAAGGATTATTAATAATCAAAGTTGATAGCTAACCGGGAATTCGGCTAAAGACATCCCAGTTGTTGAGGCTCTTTCCATCTTCAAGGTAAGCTCCTTCTATCTACAAATCACGGAAGATTATAGCAATTATATTACATTTAAAGTCATCTTAAGTTATTGTTTAAAAAAAAAAAAAAAGTCATGTTAAGTTTTGCAATTAAGTTTATTATCATATATCCACTTTTACAATATGTGGATCATACATATGGCTTTATAGAAAGCATCGTGCACACGTTGTAAAACGAGCCTTTAAAAACAGTAAATGCAACCCAAATTAATGAAATGACACGGAAAATATTAAGTCAAGTCTAGTGAATACAGACAAATTCAAATTTACAAAAATTATTAAAAGAGACGGTCTAATTTTAATATAAAAGTAGACATAGTCACTAAATGAATTAAACCAGTTATCGAAAGAAATTAACCTAGTCATTATTAGGCTAATTCTGTTTTAGATATTGGGCTTATCATTGCCTAATTTTAATTTTAAAATAGGCGGCCTTTTACAAGACAGACTCTCAAATTTAAAAAGAACATAATGACATTAAGCCAAATCCAGCAAACACATACATATTCAAATTCAAAAATTGATTTGACAATTACTTTTTTCAAAAATATATTAATAATACTACACTTTCTTTTAAGTAGCACGTTTACCCAAAACCATATTTTTCTTCCAAACTATCCGGCTTATCTACTTTCTCTCTCTTCCAAACACTCTGAACATATTATAACTCTAATGAACTTCAGTCAATGACATTATGAACAACAGCTGACATAAATTAAACCTACAATCTCCATAGATTAGACATTTCCTAGTATATAATCTGCCTGAACATATGATCACTCTAAATGAATTTCTGTCAATGAACACTATGAACAATATATAGCTGAACTAGACTGAATATACAATCTTCGTAGATCTACTTTTGCTACCATATAATCAATCTGAATATATTATTACTCTAAATGAACATCAGTCAATGATACTATAAAAAACAGCTGTCCTGTATTGAACATATGATCTCCATAGATAAACTTTAGGAGATAGAGAAAAAAAATTGAAAATTATATCTCATAAAGCAATATAATAAAATAAAACAAATGTAAGAGTAGAAAATGAGGAAAGGAAAACTATTTAGGGGAGTTTGGTTTGAGGTTTTCAAGAAAGAATGAGGGAATCAACCTACTTGATTTCCTTATTGTTTGTTTGATCAATTTTATGATTTTCTTTATCCAATCCTTACCTCCCAAAGCCCTCTACATTCATTCCCCATTCACCTCCTCCCACACACCCGAAAATCACTCAACCACCCCAAAAGTCCAGCATAACCCACCAAAAAATCAACCCATCCACCCACCTACATACATCACCACGATCTATAAGAAAGGGAAGGAGAAAGAGGAAAAAAATATTACATGAGGGAAAAAAGCGGTTGCGGAGGAAAAAGGGGAAGGGGAGCAACGGGACCGAAAAGCGAAAGAGGGTAGGGAATGCGGCGGAGATAAAGGGGAAGGAGGTGGTAGCGGCGGAAGAGGCAAAGGGAGCAACATGTAAGGTAGATTAATTAGAAAGAGAAAGTGTGGTTGTGGTGGTGGTAGAGAGATGGTGATATGTTAGGGTTTTCTTTACCTATTCTGAACAAACAACCTACTACATCTAATAGTTTAGCTTTCCATTCTTATTCTTTCCCTTTCTTAAACCCTTTTCCTTTCGTCTTTGTGAACCAAACGCTACCTAAGAGATGAGATGAATTAGGAGAGAGAGAAGAAGCGTTTCATAGAACTAAATGCAAAGTAAATAGAGTAGAGGAAAGAGAAAGTTGTCCAAAATCCAATTTCAGTAAAATGAACTATGTTCATTTAAAGTGCCGATATATTTAGCGTGGGTACGATGCTCATTGTACGGGAGCGTCGACGATATAATTTGTGCCACTTTGAAGACTATTTTAAAATTTTAATTGTAGAGTAATTATCCTATAAACTTGACAAATAAAAGATAGTTAATTCTTTTTTAAAAGAAGATTGACGAGCACTCAAGCAGGGTTGGGCTATTTTGGAAGGAAGGGGTTGGATGGGGAATCCCTTGGTAAAGCCCAACATAAATACCTTGGTATATTGTACATCTAAGGTTATTTCTTTTTTTGCTCATTTCTTCAATTATTGGTCATTTGGAGTTCACAATAAAAATCGAGAAATGAGAATAATAATAATTGTTATTATTGGATAAATCCAAATGTTTCCTAGTCCTTGGGAAAGTCAGTGGTGAGGACTACACTATAGAGTCTAATCGTGAATAGTGATGTCGAGAAGAGGGTAATGATGAGCAATGATAAATGTCTTAGATATTTATAAACATTTAATAGCCATGTGGAAGCACACAAATGGGTGTAAGGGAATTTGGAGAAAGCCACATGTTATGATGTTATTTGTCCAAAAAAATATTACTTTTACAATTTTGAAACTTGTATATTTCAAAAAATACGTTTTAAAAAAACTAAAAAATATACCAATATCATATAATTTTATTCTCTACAAATAGACATCCATTTTAATATAATTTCATCACGTTTTTATTTTACCCTAATCTAACCATTATTTAGATTTGTGGAAAAAAACATAAACACTATTTGTTTATATACAAACAATATATGTTGTGTACACAAATACTATTTTTTATACTCACAAAAAAGATATATTTATCATGAAATTCACATATATCTCAAAAAATATGCTTTAAAAAAATAAAAGATATACCAATATTCATATATTTTTACTCTCTACAAATAGACACCAATTTTGATATAATTTTATCACATTTTTATTTTACCAATATTCATATATTTTTGTTCTCTGCACAACATATATTGTTTGTGTACACAACCTATAGTGTTTGTGTATACATAAGTAGTGTTTGTGTTGATTTTTCCACAAATCTAAATATTATTAGAACAAAATGGATGTCTATTTGCAAAGAATAAAAATATATGAATATTGATATATATATTTTTAAATATATATTTTGAAATCTACAAGTTTCAAAATTGCAAAAGTAATATTTTTTTTGGACAAACTTTGACATGCGGATTTCTCCAAACCCTTAGTAACTAAGTGAAATGACCCAAATACCCTATGTTAGATGTTTTCCCATGTCTAACTGTTAGACATTTATCATTGCTCGAGTAATTATTGCTTAAATGAGGAAAAAGAAAGCTAGACGTGTGTGGTTAGGTTAAGTGTGGGGAAACATAAATCTCTATACTATAAGGGAAGAGGGGAGCAATAGTATTCCCCTATTAAATTACACTCTTAACCATACTAAATAAACTATTGTTTTTGAAAAAAAACTCCAAACAACACTCCTAAACTCAAAGTCGGCACAATCAATACAAATTAATAAAAAATTGACAAAATCGTTTTAAAAGAGGAAATTCCTAACCAATTCAAAGTTATCACAATTAACAAAATATTGACAAAAATGACACATTGAAAAACATACATATGATCATACATTGATTAGAAAAGTCCATAAAACAAAATTAGAAGTGTGTTATTGAAATGCATTATCATTCAAAAAATGTAGTATATAAAAACTTGATGATTTGTAATTTATTTAGAAACTTATATAATTTTTATCAAAAAGATAAGAGTCTTTATCTAATGAAACATCATTGAACCGTCATATAGTTTCAACTCCAAATATATTATTAAAAACAACAAAAGGTTACTGGCATATAATTTCTAAGTGTTTTACCATTATACATGGTTCATTGATTTTAATTTATTTACTCATAAAATAGCACAATTAACAAGAACGGAAGTTTTTGAAATGTTATTGACAATTATCTGGGGAAAGAAAAAAAATTAAAAGGGTTTATTATAAAAGAATAACCAACAAAAAATAATTAAAGCATGTATCGCGTACATAGATTGCTAGTATATATTAAGGGAAGGGGTAGTAATTGATTGGTTTTGTAATTAATATGTATATATAAATAATCTCTTCTCTTTTTTTTTGAAAAAATTATGAAACTTTTATAGCTAAATTATATCTTTTTTCAATGTAATCAATAAAAGTTAGGTACCATAGAGAAGATAGTTAAGTAGATATTGTTAGATTCTTCTAAAGCTTTATGGATAGAATAATGGGGTGTCTATTGAAAAAAAAAAGGATAGGGTCGGGTTATGGGGTAGAATTATAAATTGTCAACAAAACAGAAGAAGCCAAATTATCCATGATTAAGAAAAACAAAATAAACCAAACGAAAAAGGGAAGTTTTAAAAGAAAAGAGAATAAAGGGTACATACAAAATAAATCCCAAAATAGACCACACAAGCTTAATTTACAGTATAACTATCCAAAAAACAAAAAACAAATTACACAAAATGGTAAACTAATTGTTACCATCAGCCAATCAAATACTGTTATTTAGAGATTAGAAAATATTCAACTAGCAAAGAAAGAGAGAAAGGAGGTACCTGATATGCCGACGTGGCAACTCCAAAGAGGAAATCATGTGGAAACATTGATCTTTTAACTACTTCCTCATCACCAATAATAATGCCTGCTTTATTATCATGGATGTCTAAATTTTGGTCAAAACTTTGATTTGAGGTTGCAAGAAGAGGAAAATTAAAGATGAAGAAGAGGAGAAAGGAAATGTAGCATATTATTGTTTTCATTTTGTTGTTTTCTCAAGTTTTGCAACACAAAGAAGATAGGGTACTGGAGTCTTGGCGGTGATATACTGATATTGATATACATGCAAGTCCGCGACCTGGATGCCGACTTGCGGTAGCTATCTGCTATTAGAGTATTAGCCTATTAGGTGGTGGTGTTGCACGATATATTATTTTGTTAAATATATATTCATTTATGAATTCCTTGTTTATTTTACTTGGTAGGTAGTAGTGGGTCACTGCAGATTTGCAAATTGCAATAATGTTGAGCGTTCTGACTTATTACTTTATTATTAGCATTGTTTATTATGGTGTGGCACATGAGGATTGTAAAATTAAATGCCACCAGGAAAAATTTATACATTATTATATGTCATCTTTATTTTTTAAATTAAATTAAACTTAAGGTCGCGTTTGTGAATTTGAATTTCATTTCAATTTTAGTATTTCAATTAAAGAAATTAAAATTATGCATTTGAATTCTAATTTCAATTATTCAAATTCGTTTGAAAAATATGAAAATTGAATTACATATTCAATTTTTCAATTTCGTTTAGAAAATATGGAAATTTAATTTCAATTTGGGCGTAAGATGGGGTGGGGTCACCGGCGGAGGGGGAGAGAGTGGAGGGAATAATGGAGAATTTAGAGGACAGAGAAAATAGAATGGGAGAGAAACTGAAATGACAGGTGCAGGTGGTGGGATTTATAAAATGTATTTTTTGACTTGGGATATAATTTTATTGGAATTGGTCCGATTTCAAATACAATTCCATTGAGTATCCAAACAAGTGAATTTGAATATTCCATCATTATAAATAAATATATATACATATACATATATATATATACATATATATATATATACATATATATATATACATATATATATATATATATTCCATCATTTCGTTCTCAAACATGCCCTTTATAAATTGAAGCGAATTGAAATGAAATAATTTGAACTGTACCGAAGTTTGTGGAACGCACCCCCACCCCCTACCAGCCCAACCACTACCCCTTCGATTGCGGCCCTCGATTTTCGCGAAACCCAACCTCCCCTACCCCTCGATTTTCGCGAAACCCAACCTGCTCTCTCCCTCGATTTCTGCGGAACCAGCCTCCACCCACCCTCGATTTCTGCATTGAAGACGAAGATTGTTACCGCGAAACTTACCGGAATTTTGCTCGACGAACCGCACTCGATTTCCTGCCCTAATAAGATTTTTTCGGCGATTTCGATAATCCTACAACCACAATTGAAGGGGAAATCGACTGGGTTACGAGAAATCGAGGGGGTGGGGGACTGGGCTACAGGAAATCGCGAGGGTGGGGGACTGGGCTGTGAGAAATCACAGGGGTGAGAAACTGGGCTGGCAGGGGGAAAGGCTGGGGTGTTACGGCGGTGGAGCGAAGGGGGATGGTGTTGCGGTGGTGGAGGGGTAGGGGAGGGGGTGATGCGCTGGCCTGAGGATGAATGGAGGAGGAAGGGAGGGGTGGGGGGCTGGGCTGGTTGGAGGGATGGGGAGGGTGTGTTGGGGGTGTGTTGGGTGTGTTGGGGATTTCTGCATTGAAGACGAAGATTGTTACCGCGAAACTTACCGGAATTTTGCTCGACGAACCGCACTCGATTTCCTGCCCTAATAAGATTTTTTCGGCGATTTCGATAATCCTACAACCACAATTGAAGGGGAAATCGACTGGGCTACGAGAAATCGAGGGGTGGGGACTGGGCTACAGGAAATCGCGAGGGTGGGGGACTGGGCTGTGAGAAATCACAGGGGTGAGAAACTGGGCTGGCAGGGGGAAAGGCTGGGGTGTTACAACGGTGGAGCGAAGGGGGATGGTGTTGCGGTGGTGGAGGGGTAGGGGAGGGGGTGATGCGCTGGCCTGAGGATGAATGGAGGAGGAAGGGAGGGGTGGGGGGCTGGGCTGGTTGGAGGGATGGGGAGGGTGTGTTGGGGGTTATATTAAGGTTACAGTTTAGGTTTTATAATGGCAAAATGGTAAATAAAGCTAACGGCAAGTTAACGTCCGTTAGAAAAAGGACATTTAGTGAACATTTTCGGAAACTCAGGGGTATATGTTGAATATCTTAAATATTGAGGGTATATGGTAAATTTCGTGATTTGTCAGTGGCATTTGGGGACAATATTAATAATAAAGATCTTTTCACCAACTACCCCAAGTTTTCAGAAAATTTACGAGCTACCATCGCACTTTTCAAAATACACCGTGCGCCCCTCAGTTTCATAATAATACATCCAAATACCATTAATAACTAACCCTAATTTAGTCATTAACCCTAATTTAGGAGATTTCAATCCTAATTAACCACTAAACCTAACCTTAAGCCCTAACTCTAACCCTAACACTTACCCTTACCCCTAACTCTAACTCTAAACCTTAAACCTAACCCTAACTACCCTCCTCCTGCCTCCCACCACCCATGCACCCCTCCCCCACCCCTCCCACCACCCTGCCACCACTCCTACAACCCCCACCCTCAGTGGCGGATCTTGACCAACTATTTTATAGGGGCCGATTCAACAAATTAAAAGTTTAACGGCAAAATTTAAATAAGGAATAAAAAGACTAATAGATACACATGAAGGTAGTTTTCAACAACAAAATGGTAAAAGTAAGAAGTTAGTTTGGTACAACATAATTTTCATAAGATAGTTTCTCGTAGAAATTTAAATATTAAAGGTAGTTTGGGATAAAAAAAATCCTCCTCCTCCTCCCCCTCCCCCCCCCCTCCTCCCCTCCTCCTCCTCCTCCTCCTCTTCTTCCTCTTCCTCCTCCTCTTCCTCTTCCTCTTCCTCTTCTTTTTCTTCCTCTTCCTCTTCCTCTTCTTCTTCTTCTTCCTCTTCCTCTTCTTCCTCTTCCTCTTCTTCCTCTTCTTCCTCTTCTTCCTCTTACTCTTCTTCCTCTTCCTCTTCTCCTTCTCTTCTTCTTCTTCATCTTCCTCTTCTTCTTCTTCTTCTTCTTCTTCTTCTTCTTCTTCTTCTTCTTCTTCTTCTTCTTCTTCTTCTTCTTCTTCTTCTTCTTCTTCTTCTTCTTCTTCTTCTTCTTCTTCTTCTTCTTCTTCTTCATCAATTTCTAGAAATTCGTAGTTATCTCTTTCAAGGAACAAGCCATCATGAAAAGTCTAAAGTTCTTGTCGATTGTTATGTGTGTGTCCATGGATATATATATTATAGGAAATCGAATGCTCGTACTTCCAAGCATGTAGTAATATGCTTTTCTACAAGAATTTCACTGACCCAATAAGATCAACAAGGTTCATTGTAAACTCTTGTGAGATACAAAGAAGAAACTATGGAGTTTGGTTGACGACAAACTAAATACACTACCATGTGTTTGACGGTTGTGTTTTATAATGAACAAGGAGAGAAATCTAGAAATGAATCTCCTTAAACAAGTATCAATGTTGTTTTCTAACCTCATTCCATGTATATCTTCCTATATATACTAGGGAAGATTTACATAAGAAAAGACTGAAATCATGCATCATTTCACATGAAAAGGCATGCATCATTTTCACGAAACAAAGTGCTCGTCAGTATGGTGCGGGCACACCAGACTTCCTAACAATCAAAAAGATTTCCCGAGGAGACAGTGCGGGCGCACACCAGTGCACGACAGGCAACCACATGCATGCGTGGCATGCAGCTGCCTTTGACGCACCAAACTCCGTAGCATACACCAGGTCCTGATCATCGCTTCTTCGTTTTTCCTTCTTTCTCATCACGTGTCATCAAAACACCTCAACACCGAAATGCGATACGGTCACAAATCATCAACGGGCACATTTAACTATAAATGTTCCAACATATATGACTTATGCTACGTAACTATAAATGTTCTCAACTGAACAAAAATTAAGCATTGAACAAATTTCATTAAGAAAAATGTTTTTACCAGAAAAAAAGTTCTATAACGATAAAATTATACATGTATAATGTACTAGATTTTTGGATGATGAAAAAGATTAGAGTTTGATTTTCAAAAAACAATCTTATATTATTAGAGAGAGCGCCATCTAAGCATGCCTTATCATTATTTTAAATTTAATTTATTTTTAAAAAATAGAGTTTTGAATATATATAAATACATGGAGCCTTCGATAAGTGAAGATCAGAGTATGATTTTGAATAAACAACCTAATTGTTATACTATGTAAATTTTAACATACATAACTTTCGCTACATAATTGAGAATATTATATTTCTATACCATTTGAGAGCGCTCGAAACATGCTTCAGAATAAGATCAATTCACGATATAGTTATACAACTTATGAAAATAGGTTTATTTAGATGAATGATAACGTATTATTTATTCTTTATTTTAGATAATATAAAAATAACTATACGAACAGCATATTACATGTGATAATAACTTTGAATACTACAGGTTCAAACAACCAAGTCTTCAAATCGTATATTTTAAAGGAAAAATTGTCAAAAAAAACCTTTTAAAAGTTTAATCTCGCGAAAAAAAAAATCTTTTAAAGCATTATTTGCAAAAAAAATCACAAACTTAATTTTATCTGCAAGATGAAAACTTTTCCCCTTTTTCGGTGTGGTTTTTTAGATATATACAGGGGTGTCTCTTTTATCTCCCTTTAACCTACTATTTCCATTAACTGCAGAACCATCCCTATGCATCTCTAAAACCACACCAGAAAATGACAATATGTTTTATCTTGCAAAAAAAATCAAGTTTGTAGTTTTTTTTGCAAATAAACTTTACAAGGTTATTTTTTCCCAAATTGAACTTTTGAAATAAAGATAAAAAAATAAAATTATAAATAGATATAAGTACATATCCACTCGCTCCGTCTTTAATTACTTGCAAAATTGGTGTAGGAACACTTATACAAGAGATGAGGAAAGGGATGATAGAGACCATAACTTTATTTAAAGATGACAAATACATGCAATTTATCAATGCTTAAGACTATAAAACATGTCACTCAATAAATATATAATTTCTTATACTACACAACTACGATATGAATATAATTCTAGAATATTACAAAAATCGTGCATTGCACGAGCTTCAAAATCTAGTATCTTTGATTTGTCAAATAGAAAAAAAAATAACATAAGTTAAGAGCGATAGTGTGGATCAATGTGAATACGGCACAAATTATGGCATAAATTTGTTGAATTGAAGTTTGAGACGCTAAATTTCACGGGCTTAAAACGAACTAATAATGGAGATTTCACCATTTGCAATAAATTCTGAATACCACTTGGCGGAGAGTCTGGGGATTCTTTCCATTGTCTTTCGATCCACGAAATATAGGCCAAAAGAAATGTTATAACCTTGTAGCCATTCAAAATTGTCCATGAAACTCCAAGCGAAGTAACCTTTTACTTTAGCTCCTTCCCTATATAAACGTAAGACATATATATAAGCTATACTAATAAAAAAAAAGAGCTTATTTATTTTAAAAAAAACTAAAGATCTTACAATACAAATACTACAATGTGTCTATTTGTAGACTTAAACTAAGTTTTTTTGAATTAGTAAGATGAATTATCCTATCGGCTCGGAATCTCGCATAGGTTAACCCGACCCGCATTAGCGGGTTAAACACTATGAGAGTACAGGGACGGTAGGAGAAATTCCTATATCCAAAGTGCTCATAGTGGGAGTTGAACCACCAACCACTAGACCAAACTTACCTTGGTTGCATTAGACTCAAATCATGTGTACAACATATTAGATCTTATGTGTAAGACCCGACTCCTACGTGGTAGGTTCTATTATCACCAATGCGGATCCAGGGTAAACAAACGTCCTCAATAACCAACACAAGTTCTTACGATGCATTTTGTCCTTACTCATACGCACCTTGAGAAACTTCCCAGAAGGTCACCTATCCCTTGACTATGCCAGCCAAGAACGTTTGGAATAACAAAGAAAATCAGTTCCCTAAAAGAAAGATGCATCTTGTTAGAATTTATAGCCTAATAAATTCCTTTAAGGCAATCATGAATGTGTTCGTTGCATACACCACCACTTAAGGACAATCCTCTCCAACTAGGCGACTAACCTTGGATTAATTATCCATAGATCAGCACGTGGACGAAGAATTGCTCTAATACCATTTGTAACACCCGACCCATGCGAAGTCGAGCCTATTGTCAACAATGCACATCCAATACGACAATTGTCCTCAATAACCAACACAAGTTCTTCCGACGCATTTTGTCTTCGCTCATGTGCAACATGAGAAACTTCTCAGGAAGTCACCCATCTTTAGACAATTCCCAACCAAGCATGATTAACTATTTTGTAACTAAAGAATTGAGTTCCCTAAACGAAAGATGCATCTTGATAGAGTTTGTAGCCTACTAATTATCCCTTTGAAGCAATCATGAGTACGTATATTCGCACTTGAGGACAACAACACCCTCGTTACGCTTGAGGACTCAACAACCGACGAGAACTAAGGTGGCAATTGAAGTACACTGTAAAGGAATGACATAAGTTTGAAATTCTAAAGTGAGCATTCAAGAATTCTAATTCATAATTGAAACACATAATTCTAAAGTGAATATTCAACAAACACATGCAAGAAATTGATTCAATACAAAACATAATTAATATAAATATATATTAGCTAGCATAGAAGTATTTTAGAGCACTACACAAACTATACAAATTAATAAGCCTGAAACATCCTAAATTCAATCTCCAAATAATTTCACACATGTTTATCATGATTTGAATTCTAATTTTAACCCCTTAACAAAAATTAGAACTAAAATTATTCAAAGAAACCCCTTAAAAAGTTAAGAGAACTTGAAAATACATGATTAATGTAAATTAATAGAAAAAATTAAAAAAAAAAGAATTACATACATTGCCGACAGCGACATCGACGGCGGCAAGTCAGTCCGCAGCGGTGGCGGCAGGTCGGTCTAAGCGGCGGCAAGTAAGAGAGAAAGAGAGTGAGTCGGACCACCGAGAAAATCGAGTGAAAGAGAGAGTGCGGGATAAGACGCGAGTGACCGGCGAGAGAGTGAGTGCGGTAAAGTGGCATCGGCGACCTTTAACCAGGTTTTCGCCGACGAAGTGGGGCGGAGAAGCACTATTGGGAATGAGAGAGAGAAGGTCGCACCGAGAATGAGAGAGAAAAATTGAGAATCTGCAAAACTAAAAACCGTCGGAAAGGGGTCTTGAGTTCGCCGGAGAAGCAACATCGCCGCCGAGGGTGAGGAAGCACCGGCTAGATGAGGGCGAAGGGTCGTTTGCAGGTGAGAGAGAAGAGAGAGTGAGTTCGTTTTTTGCCATGTAACTTAGGGCTCCTAAATGAAATAATGCCGCTGGGTACTGTTGGGGTGAAAATTTATTGGCTAAAGGGTAATTTGCATCGGATGGGCCTAAGATTCCGACGAAAATTGAGCTTTTGCAATGCACCTAGGGCATGTGCAACGCATAGATTGTGAAAGTTTTTGTATCAAGGATGAGTCGGTTTGCGTCGGATGGGCCAAGGGTCTGAAGCATATTGAGCTTTTGCAACGCACCTAGGGCATGTGCGACACATATAGTGTGAAAGTTTTTGTATCAAGGATGAGACGATTTGCGTCGGATGGGCCAAGGGGTCCGACGCAAATTAATCTTTTGCACGCACATTTACATAGTACGACACATATAACTCGTATATGGTGCTTATGTAACCATATTGTGTGTCACACTCTTCTTTGTATGCGACGCAAATTATGTTTTTGCGTCGTTTTGCTTTCATGTGACGCACTTGGGGCGACGCACATCGTCCTTTTTCCACTAGTGTTCCCTAACTAGGCGACTAACCTTGGACTAATTATCCGCACTATCAGCATGCGATCGCATGATTCCTTCATTACTATTTGTAACACCTGACCCATATGGAGTCAAGTCTATTGTCACCAATGCGCATCCAGGGTAAAAAATTATGCGTAATAACCAACACTAGTTTTTGGCACATTTGTCCTCGCTCATGTGCAACTCGATAAACTTCCCAGGAAGTTACTCATCCCAAGACTAGTCCTCAGCCAAGAACGACTAAATTGTGGAGTAACTAAGGAAATAAGCTCCCTACAAGAAATATGCATCTTGTTGGAATGAGTAGCATGCAAGACACCTAGTGTGGGAGGATTGTGGGGCTATATCACCGGTGGCGGTCGATATATTATAGGTATGAAATTATAGTCGTAGCTAGGTTACTTATTACTTGCTATTAATTTTTGGCGGGCGTACTTTCAAGTTTTAACTATATTCGTGTGATACTTATAATGATTAGTATTTGCAACTATTATAATTTTCATTAAACGTAAAGAAATTGAATAAGGAAAAATAGACAGGAATAATCCTAAATATAGTCGTTCCATAATTTTCAATTTCAACTAAGTATTTTTTCTGATCAGTCCTAACTATGCATTATTTTTTTAAGGTCCTAGCATGCTACAATAGGTAAAGTGATTTTTGTTAAATTTTTTCCCAACCTCTCATCTTCACTCTCCTCTAGTCAGATATTTAACCATGAGAGATCACAAGCTTTTTCAAGCTACCATAGGAAGGATGAAACCTAGAATCAAGCACATTTCCCTTAATCTTTGAGTCCTTTTATTTTTCATCTTAGGTATTTTCTTTCTCCTTTAATTTTGTTGATTTCACTTCCATACAATTCATCTTTTTTTTTTAACTAATTCAAGTATTAATTAATTGAAATGTTTACCTATGATATTTATTCTAACAAATTGTCATCAATACACGTTGGTAATTATTCTATAAACAAGTTATATATATAATATATAACCAAAAAAACTGAAAAAGTGTTTTGAGATCTCACCTCATTGCCTTTGACAGAGCTGCGAGATACGCTTCGTGGTATTTAATCCTTTTGAAATCCGATAGCATTTGTGTTCCTACTTGATAATATGGTGGGCAGTACCCTGAAAATGGTTAGGATGAAATATTCAATTAAATAAAATTGCACTCAATCACGAAACATCCAAAATTTATTGGCTAACAGAGTATTTTGTTGGACAAATAAGTTTTTTACGAAAGCTATTGTAGATAAGTATTTTTCTTTAAGTGTGGATTATGCAATAGGGTGCACAGTGCTCATTATGCATCCTAAAGAACATATCTTTCTTATAAAAGAATACATAATTTTTAAATAAAGAACATGTAAATCTTAAATTACAAAAAAAAATATAGGTCATAATGAAACGAACATATAGTAAATGAACATCTAGTCTAAACCAAAAGAACATACTTTTTAAAATTAAAATTTTAGAAAAAGGAATCTTGCTAAAAATAATATTTGAAAAGGTGAAACAAGTTGCAAGATTTAAGAAAACAAAAAACTACGTCGTTTAGGAGAGAGTGCATCATCCTCTACATGCACTTGGGTGCATGTTCCTATTTGCGAATTTTTTGTCCTCCCAAAAAGGATTAAAAATAGAAATAAAGCAATGAATGTGAGATAATCAATGGAAGAAGAAAAACAAGTAAGGTTGGTACATAACCCAAGCTCACTAGGAATACTAAAGTTCAATCTATTCACTCGAATATAAATTGTTTAGCCATAATCAACAATTGCTATAACTCTACAAAAATGTTCCTATAGCTCTAATAAGTAATTGCTATAACTATAAGAAAATGTTCCTATAACTCTATTAGTAATTGATATAACTCTAAAGAAAGGTTTCAACTCTAGTTAGTAATTGCTATAACTCTAAAGAAATGCTCTTATAACTCTATTTTTTTTGGTAAAATGTAAGTGTATTACTAATATTAGTATAAAAAGCCATCATACAACCAAAGTCATTGAAGTATAGGACACCTCAACAACAATACAGCCACAACCATCAAGACTACAACAACCAAGCAATAAATTCAGAAACCACCAAGCACACAAGTCAAAACAAAACAACAGCCTACACTAGCAGCAACCTAACTCAGACAGTCAATAACAAGGTTATGAAACCAAATGCTATCCTCATCATTCCAGTTTAGCTCCACTAAACTCTTAAATATCCTAAAAACATCAATCTTACTTCATTTGCTAACAATATATAGGGTGCAAAACAGTAGAATCCCATAGAGAAGAATTCCTGACCTTCTACGAGTGATACATCATAGCAGCTAATGTGGTATAACGCACCTTCTTGCACTTCTTGCTGAGGAATTTCCTACCCCACTTTTTCCAGGCAGTGTATAAATTCTCTTGAGCATTGATTCTCACTCCCAGCCAAGGCAAAATGAGACTGCACACTCTGTCACTATACACACATTTAAAAAAAAAGTTGACAAGAATCTTCTCCATTACCACACAGTAGGCAAACATTATTCATACAAACACCAGCTCTAGCTAACAAGCTCTTCTCCTAAGCTTACCCAGGACAGTAAACTAAGACACAAATGGATGCTTAGGAATGTTTGTTGTATTCCACACCCAGTAATGCCAAAGAACTTTATCTAAGTTACCTTGCAACCAATTGTATCCTTCCTTTACTAGAATAACCCTTATTATCATTAAGCCACATATTGTTAACATATGCTGCTCAGAAAAAATTCTTGACTTTACACACATTCCTCCAGACCCACCTTGCATTTGTGGAAACCTCATACCCCCACCAATCTTGATTCCTCAGATACACACTATGAATCCATTTGATCCATAAAAGATCCTGCTTTTGTGCAATTTGCCATAAAAACTTACCAATGGCAGCAGTATTCCATCTAACACACTCTTTAATACCCAATCCTCCATGTTTTTAGGCATACACACCCCGTCCCAAGAGGAGGTTTATGCAAAAAAAAATTCCCTTCCCATAGAAATGCCCAACATATTTGTGTGATCCTACTCAACACACATTAGGCAAGAGAAAAATCTGATCCCAATAAGTGTGCAAGCTCAAAAGAACATCATTGACTAAGTTAGTTCTAGTTGCATAAGAGAGATGCCTAGAACTCTAACACATAATTCTATGCATAATTTTATCAACAAGCATGTCACAATCAACTCTTGCTATTCTCTTGGAAGTAACGGGGACTCCCAAATATCTGAAGGGGAAGACTCCTTTCTTAAGAGCAGTTATCTGTTGAACGTCCTCTTTCACATTACAAAAATAAATGGCAATCTTTACAGGGCTTGCTTCCAGACCAGACACATTAGCGAAGGCTTTAAGAGTTCTCACTAACAGCACCACAGAGTGAATATTGCCTTTACTAAAAAGCATCAAATCATCTGCACAAATAAGATGATGAAGCTTGAACTATTCATATCGATGATGAAACCCAAACTCCCCTCTCTTACTCATTCTTTTCATCAATCTGGAAAAATACTCCATTTAGTATAAAGATAAGGGGGGGAAATAGGATCACCCTGCCTAATCCCCCTATTTCCTTGAAAAAATCCATATAGCCCACCATTTATACTCAAAGAATATAAAGGAGTACAAATACATTCCATGATCCAACCAATAAACATCTAAGAAAAATTTAAACCTATCAACAACTCCCTGATGAAATTGCAGTTTAATTAAAGAATCATACGCTTTTTTTGAATCAACTTTAAGAGTACATCTAGGAGACATATTTTTCCTCTTGTAACCCTTCAACATATTCTGACAAATATAAATGTTGTGTAGAATGACTCTATTTTCAACAAATGCACTCTGCACTTGCTTAATTTGATAATCATGTGAGTGAGGGTTACATACACACCAAACGCTTTATGAATTGACTTATAAAATAGAGATAGATATGCAAAATTCATTATAATGGAAGGCTCCTAAGAAATAAAAAAACTACTTTTAATACGTTAAACCTAACGTCAACCTTATGGAGTCAATGAGGTTACCACATAACCCTTCACCCTCCAATTCTAGAGCCATGGTGACTCTTTCGATCGCCGCACATGTTCCTCTTTTGCATGGATATTCTATCTCGAATGACACACTTGGTTACGGATATCAAATTATTCCAGAGTATTAAAGTGGACAGGACTGCGCCAAGTATTTACCACCTCGTTTTTGGCGATAGCACTCTGGCATGTCACTCCATAATATATGACCTCGTAACTCGACTATGTAACGTCTCTGATCAGATTAACATCTTGAAAAACTCCTTCATCAAGTTCAGCCCAACATCCCACCAATCTAATAGGACAAATTTAAAGGAATTATTCGTATAAACGCCTAGGTATCTCTTGGGAAATATCTCGGAGCTCCTACGACCTTTAAGATTCCAAGTTTGCCACTTCATGTTCCTTGATAAAGTCACTAAAACGATCTCGTAATGGGCACACCGACTACTTTCCCAAAGTGCCAAAGTCATTCTTTTCAACTATGTGCTTATTGCCTCCCTTGCTCACATCCTTTTCGTCTTCCTCGTGCCCAAAATAATTTATGATAAACTTGATCCCATGCTTGCACGCTTCTACTAGGCTAATAATAACTCCAAAGTCATTGCTTGGAGGAAAGAAGAGGCCATTCAACTACTTAAAAGCATGTGTGGCTTGGGTATTTGCAATTTTGGTTTGTTGAACAGAGCTCTCCTAATGAAAAAGTATGGAAAATGCACAAACATCCGCATTTTATCCTCTCCACAACGATGATGAAGGTGCGACTTTAGATGGCCACTTGCACGACCCTTGGCTTTGGGTGCTAGACCCTATGGGCCTCCTAACGGCCACAACGTTAATGACGAAACAATGCCTTTTGAAAGTCGGTGATGATACAACCATCAATGCATCTAATCACCAGTTGTAAATAGCACCACACCTTTCCTCCGTGATACTATAACCATCAATACTACCTCTCGCCTGAAGTTCACTGACTTAACACAATGAGGTTGCTCAGAATGGGATATAGTTAGAATTCGTCGGCTCTTAGCGTGTTTATCGACAAATCAAATTCTAGGCTTCAGAACTTCCCAAGACCTCCTAACAACACGATTCGATCTACTGGCCTTCCAACCCACGTGGAATTACTGCACTAAGACTGGTTACATATATTCTCACTACAAAACATAGCATGACGACAGCACAAGATAGGCGATTTTTTCGCATACTATGTAGTTTTAACATCATGTCCAAGTGGAAGTTGTTTAACAGGGATAACAACATTGTCATCAAGGTAAACCTTCTAAGATATATGAACCTATGACCTATGCCCTATCTGGGCAGCTTCTACGAAGCTTCACAACACCTTTTACATATCAGCTCGCTTACTTCGGGTGCCTGGCTCATTAGCCATTTTGAGGGTTGTCTCCACTATCAATAATTGTTAGATTGTTAATTAATTTAGGTTTATTAGTATTGTTATCTAAAAGCCTCTGTAACAAAGTCTTGTATATAAGTGGTTGAGGGTTGACTTAACAACCTAACTTCATTTTTCAGATTATAGAATTTAATTCTTCCTCTCTCTCTCTCCTCCATTTCTCTATACTCATATTTCTAAGTTTGTTCATGGTATCTAGAGTTTCCAGGTGTTAGAATGCTTGATTTTCTTCTATTTTTTTCGGATTTCTTCTTAAGCTCCTATTTTCTCACATTATCATTGAGAAATTTTCTCATCTCACTATTTTTTCTCTTCAAATTTTGATTGATTCGAAGAGTATTCGAATGTTATCGAGATTATTGAACTTCTTTCTAATGGCGGAATCGGAAGTTGCTACTCCATAACCTCCACAATTTTCTTCTGGAATCAATTTTTCAGATCCTTATTACCTTCCAAATGCCGATCATCCAAGTATGCAACTTGGATCGCATCTTCTTACTGGACCTGATTTCTTAAATTGGAATCATAGTGTGCGTATGGCTTTAATTGCTCGAGATAAACTTCAATTTGTTGATGGAACACTTCTTTCTCCTTCTATTGATTCCACTGATTACCATAAATTGTTAAGAAATAATTATATGGTGTTGTCATGGCTTTTAAATTCCATGGACAAAACTTTGGCTGAGAGTCAGGTTTGTCACTTCTTCTGTTGAACTTTTGAAAGAACTTCAGGAACGATTTGGTCATCCCAACGCTCCTCAATTGTTTGAGTTGCATTAGAGTTTGATTGAGACAACTCAGAATTTAGATTATATTGTTGAGTATTATGGACGACTTAAACGTGTTTGGGATCAATTACATGTTTTAGAAGGGTTTCCAAATTGTACTTGTGGTGCTCTGAAGTTGTGTTCATGTGGATTGCTTACGAAGATAATCTTGAAATGGATCAACGAAATAAGTTGATGCAATTGTTGTGTGGTCTTAATCATGAGTATGATAACGTGACGACAAATTTTTTGAGTTTTGATCCTTTACCTCCTGTTACCAAAGCTTATCATACTCTACAAAAAACTGAGCAGCAACTGAAGCTCAATAAGTCTTCTTTGTTTAGATGAGTGCACTTAATTCAGTTGTTGTTTCTGTTCCTAAGATGTTTCCTAAGGTGGTGTATCCGTCTAAAAAGGATTACAAACGTCTCAAGAATGATCTCATTTGTGCTCATTGTAAGAAGAAAGGGCATAGTATTGATAATTGTAATACCCCATATTTTTAGTATTTATTTAAATAATTAAATATTTATTTTATATTCATTTTCTAAAATAAATATTTTTAAGCAAAGGGTATTTTAGTATTTTCACTGATTTTTAATTATTTTGGCGGGAGTATGGCGCCAAAATTGGATTTGTTAAGCTTTTGGCATTAAATCCTAGTAAAAAAAAAATAAAAATAAATTGGGGGCCATATATTCCTACGGGATTCATGGTTGATTGGAGGAGTTTTGTTTTCTTATAACTTCCAAATTTATGATGGAGTTTAATCCTAATCTATGGTGAAGGTTACAAACTATTTAATTTTTGAAATTAAGTACTACCTATTCTACTTATAATTACCCCACACCTTAAGCCATCTTTTCCACAATTTTTTTTTGAAGAATCCATACTCTCTTACTTCAAAGTTCTTCTTTCTCTTCTTATCTATTCTAGTTTTATATTTCTTATTCACGTGTCGATTTTCTTTGGGTTAAGAAAAATATTTTCATATTTCTTACTCAAAAATATTATGCTTATGATAGGTCATTCATGTTTAAATTCATGATTAAGTTCATGTGGTAAATTGCTTATTGGTTGGTTGTGAGAAAGCTCAAGTATAAGAATAAGTGAAGATACTAGTATACTTTTGTGCAAGATCAAGGTACGTTATGTAGCTAGATCTTTTGAAATATGGTTTTATGTGATAAAGTTATTTTTTTAATGGTTGGATTGGTTTAGAAATTTGGTTTAAAATTATTACAATATTTTATTATTCACTCTTGGAAGTGAAAAGAAGGAATGATTTTATCAATCATTCTTATATAGAAGTTTTGTTATCCTTTTTGGAAAATTAAATTATTTTTACAAGGAAAGATTGATTGGTTTTTATGAACTTTGAATGTTCAAAAAGTTGTTTATGAGGAAAGGAGGTTTATTCATGACTTACAAGTCATATTGTTATTATTTCCGCTTGATTAATATCAAGAGATTCAAAGTCCACTTGTTGGCAATTATAGTTACCCCTTGATAGCTGTATGATGTGATATATGTGGGGTGTGCACACTTAGCAAAATAGAAGGGGAGATAAGAAGAGGAAATATTTTCAGGATTATTTTTAATCCAAGTTGTTTGGAAAGAGTTTATTCTTAGAAGGTTATTCTTGAATTACTATTCAAGTGTTTGGAAAGAGTTTGTTCTATTAAAAGGTTGTTCTTGAATTATTATTCAAGTGTTTGGAAAGAGTTTGTTCAATGTTATTCTTGAATTATTATTAAGTGTTTGAAAATAGTGTATTCTTAAAGAGTTATTCTTGAATTATTGGTAATGGAGTTTTCGAAATGAAAAATTGTTATGAACTAACAAATGTGTTACTTACCTAGTACATTTCATACTCAGTTTTATACTGATGCATATTTCCTTTTTCCTATTTGGCTTTGCCCTATTTACCTTTTTGGTAAGCAGTTTTGCAGGTGAATTTTGGATGTGCATGGGAGCATACTAGGAAGGGATCTTCACCTAGATTAGGTTTTTTATTTATATTGAGTTTTGAGACAATATTTACTTTTATCAATAAAGAAGTATTATTATTTTTGGTTAAAAGTCTTCCGCTGCAAGTTATTTTGTTAGTTAGTAGTTGGTTGCCGAAAGCGTGTTAGTCACGTGGCGGTAATACTCCTAAATTACTCAAATATTATTTATTAAATTATTTATTTAAAAGCAAGTAATTTGGGGGTGTTACAATAATTGTTTTCAATTACATGATCCTCCTGAGTGGTAAGCGCTCTTAAAGGGAAAGATACGACAAAAATGGTAGCTAATCTTGGGATTCTTGGTCAAGATTCTCTTGGTTTCGGTGTGTCTTTTACTGTTGCACCTGCTTTGGATCCTACTGTTCTTTCTGTTATGTACAATGAGTTGGTCAAGATGATGCAGCACAATGCTTCTTCTCGTAATCCTCTTTCTACTATAATAACTTTTGCGGGTATTGCTATTGTTTCTCATGTTGCTTCTCTTCTTCCTCACTTTGATTCTAATTGTTGGATCATTGATATAGGCGCTACAGATCACATGGCTAGTAATTTAGCTCTTTTTACTTCACTTCAAATGCTTAAAAATACAATTCATGTTGGTCTGCCTGATGGAACTATTAAATTGGTTAAACATGCTTGGAGTGCTTCCTTAATTCCTCACCTTACTATTCATCATGTGTCTTACATTCCTACTTTCAAAACACAACCTCTTATCTGTTGGTAAGTTGTTGGACCAACATCAACTATGTGCTTCTTTTGAACAAGATTCTTGTCCTTTTCATGACCTTCTCATTAAGGAAGTAAAGGTTGTTGGCACAACATATTATAGTCTTTACAAAACCAGTACTCCTTCTAAATTTGTTTGTTTTTCTTCAGATGCTACTGTTGTTAATAAGCCTGTTGTTAACAACACTCTCGCTTATGTTGTTAAGCTCACTATTGAACTTGTTCATGCTAGATTAGGTCACCCATATGTGACCAAGTTAAAACATGTAATATTTCCTTTGATAAGTAATAATAATTGTGATTTTAGCTATGAAGCATGTGTTCTTGGGAAACATCATAAACTTCCTTTTTCTTCTTCTCATTCTATTGCATCTAGTCCTTTTGATTTGGTTTATATTGATATTTGGGGCCCATATAAAAGGCCTTTTATTTTTTGTGCTACTTATTTCCTCACTATGCTGGATGATAATACTAGAACTACCTGGACTTATTTGTTGCATACAAAAACTCAAGTTCCTTCTCTGGTCTCTGATTTTTGTGCTTATGTGGAGAATCATTTTGGGAAGCATATTAAGACTATTCGAAGTGATAATGGGACAGAGATTATTCAAGATTCTTATGCTTAGTTGTTTATTGATAAAGGGGTCATTCATCAAAAAAGTATTCCTAGGAATCCTCAACAAGATGGTCTTCAAGAGGAAGCATATGCATCTTCTTGAGACGGCTAGAACCATAAGATTACATGGTTCTCTTCCTTTCAAATTTTGAGGTGATTGTTTATTGGCAGCTACTCATCTTATTAATTTGCTCCCTAGCTCTGTTCTCGGGTGGAAATCTCCTCATGAATTGTTGCTTGGCACACCTCCTTGCTATTCTTACTTAAAGGTGATGGGTTGTCTTTGTTATATTGCTCAAAGATTGCCTGACAAAAAATGTGTTTTTATTGGATACCCTCTTGGACAAAAGGGTTACAAACTTTATGATTTGACCTCTTATAAGGTTGTTTTGAGTAGAGATGTGCATTTTGTTGAAGATGTTTTTACTTTCAAGGATTCTATTACTTCTCCTATTGATGATCTCTCTATAACTTTTTCCTTACCTTTGGTAAATCTTGCTGTGGATTTTTCAGTTCCTCTTATACTCGAGTCATCTAATTCTATTAGTTTTGAACCTTCTCCTACATCTCTTTGTTCCCTTAGATATGTCTCCCACGCACATATTTATCTCCCACAATTCTTCCTTCTTCTGTTCAACCTGCTATAACTAGAAACTCTTCCATAACTATAAATGTTCCTTTCAAGTATAATGATTTTGTTCTTAATCTTCTTGGTCATTCTTCTATTCACGCTTCTACTTCTTTCAAAATTTATTTCAACAATCTGTCTCTTTTGTGAATTCAGATTCTTTGCATAGCCTTTCTAATGTTCTTACAACTTTTGAGCCTAGCACTTATAACTAGGCTAAAGATCACCCTGAATGGGTTGAGGCCATGGATAAGGAAATTGCTGCTATGGAATCTACTTACACTTGGGAACTTACTTCTTTACCTAAGGGTAAGAAGGCAATAGGTTCTAAGTGGGTTCTAAAAACCAAAATTAAACTTGATGGTTCGGTTGAATGTTGTAAAGCTAGAATTGTTGCCCGAGGTGATAAACAAATTGAGGAAAAAGATTCTAAGCATACTTTTAGTCCCGTTCCTAAATTTTCTACCGTGCACACTCTTATTGCTCTTGTTGCTGCTCATGGTTGGATATTCAACAAGTTCATGTGAATAATGCTTTTTTACACAGTTTTCTTGATGAAGAGGTGTTTATGACTCCTCTACAAGGTTATTCCAAGTCTACTCCTGGATAGGTTTGTAGACTTAAAAGGTCTATTTATGGTCTTAAACAAGCTCTAGGTGTTGGAATAAGGAGTTCCATAAGTTTCTTCTTGATTTTGGTTTTCTTCACTCCAAACAAGATTATTCTATGTTTCTTCATAGGTCTAGTACTTCTTTTACTGTTGTGATTTCTTATGTGGATGATTTACTAATCACCAACAATGATTTTTCTGTGATTTTATCTCTTAAGAGTGCCTTGCATCAAGCCTTTACCATTAAAGATCTTGGTAGCTTGAAATATTTTTTGGGGATTGAAGTGACCAGGTCCAGTTCTGGTATTCTTCTTAATCAGTGGAAATATATTCTTGATATGCTTCAAGATGCTCACATGGAATCATGTCCCCTGCTCCTTACCCTCTTCCTAAAGGCCTAAAGTTAAGTAATTTTGAAAGTACTCAGATGCAGGATCCTGAAAAGTACATAAAGCTCATTGGGAAGTTGTTATATTTGAATCTTACTCGGCCTGACATCAATTATGCTATTCAACAATTGAGTTAGTTTTTAAATGATCCTAGAAATTCTCATTTTGTTTTTGTTGTTCATGTTCTAAGATAGTTGATGGGTACTCTTCACTTGGGTCTTTTCGATCCTTCTGATTCTTCTCTCACTTTGGCAGCATATAGTGATGCTGATTGGGGTACATATAGTGATTATGGTCGATCCTTGTCCGATTATTGTGTTTTTCTTGGTAAATCTTTTCTTGGAAAACCAAGAAATATGATGTTGTTTCCAAAAGTTCCACAGAAGCTGAGTATCGTAGTATGAGTTATACTACCAACGAATTCATTTGGTTGTAAGGTCTTCAAAGTGAGTTAGGCATTAATGTTCCTACTTCAATTCCTCTTTATTGTGATAATCTTTCTGCCGAGCAACTTGCTGCCAATTCTTATTTCCATGAGAAAACAAAGCATATGCACACATGTTTCTACTAAGCATATTGCAGCCAATTCTTATTTCCATGAGAAAACAAAGCATATGCGCACAAAATCAGAAGCTCGATGTTCACGTTGTTCGGGAGAATGTACAAGCGGGCTTTATCAAGACTCATCATGTGAAGTCTGCTCTTCAATTAGCAGACCTAATGACAAAACCATTGGGCACTGATCAACAAAAGTTTTTAACCTCCAAAATTGGTCTTGTTCTTCATCCACCTACTCAACATTGGTCTTAATTTCATCCAGATCAATCTTAAGGGGGGGGGGGGGGGGAGGGGGAGGGGGTTTAGATTGTTAATTAATTTAAGTTTGTTAGTATTGTTCTCTAGAAGCCTCTGTAACAAAGTTTTGTATATAAGTGGTTGAGGGTTGACTTATCAACAACCTGACTTAATTTTTTAGAAAATAGAATTTAATTCTTTCTCTCTTGTCTATCTCTCCTCGATTTCTCTATACTCATATTTATGGGTTTGTTCAATACCCATATACCATTGCATCAAAGGATCATTGCTTGGATACTATATGTATGGAAGGAGGATGGAAATGAAAGTCCACGCATTCCCAGCTACATAGCAACCCTCTTGGGAGATGGAAATGAAAGCTCCTGCTACACTATATGGAGTCTAGAGAGCGACGTCTGTTGGATTATGCTCCAAAATTAGTCAAATAGTTTTTCTAATAGTTAGGATTAGTTGCTAATAATCAGTTAGTGGGTTAACAAGTAGTGGTCTAGATAATGGTCTAGTTAGTGGGTGTAATATCCTAAAAATCTTAAACATATTTAAGTGATTAATTAACATAATAATGCACTTAGAATATATTTTATTTTATTCGTTCCATTAATTAAGCAACGTATAATAAAATGGTTATAGAATTTTAACATAAAAATTTACTAACTTAAATTATGACGATAATATATAATTTACGATTTTATGAGTTAAACAAGAAGGCTAATAAAGTTGATAATTCACTTTAAGTACAAAATGTTAACATTTCACCCAAAATGTCATCAAGCCACGTTTGAAGGTGTTAGTGTGGAAAATTTTCTGAATTTTAGTTGGGATACAAAAAGGGCAAAAGAAAAAGAGAAGCCATGGTCAATTCCCCCATTTAATTTGCCTTCTTCCTCACCTTTTCATGGCCATTTGGCACTCATGCAATCATCACTCTCTTCTTCTTCTTCAGTCAAATCTATTACCCATCCTCACAATTGCTTCTTCAAGTTAACAAAATCAGATTACTTACTTCACCATCCTCCTCCCAACCACTGATTTTAACTCCCAAATTTCCACTATAAATAGCCATGGAAGTTCAACATCAAGAACACAACAACAACCTTCATCATCTCTTCTCCCTCTAATCAGAAATTCTGTCAACAAAGTACCGGAAAATTGAAATTGTGACTAAAGAAAACCCACAAGAAAAACCCCATTTTCTCTCTCTCTCTCTCTTCTGTTTCGACCCCCACAACCGACCACCGTTGGCCACCGCGCGCCACCTGCGCCGCGCCCAGTCCCGTCCCCACCCCGCTGTCGTTCGCCGACCACCGCGCAGCTCGCCGGAGACCTGCGCCAGCACCCTCACGTTCTCTCCCTCTCCTCCTCGCGGTCTCTCTCTCTCGGCCCTCTTCTTCTTCGTGCGCTGCGGTACCGCGCTGAACCACCGACGACCCGCGCGCTGAACCACCGGAGGCCATCGCCGGAAACGTCGCTGCTGCTCGCCGTCGACCACCGAAGCCGGCGTCCACCTCAGTCGCGATTCGTCCTCCCTGCTCCTAGTAGCAGAGGTGATGATATTCTCCTTTTTAAATTTCTGATTTCCTTAAGTTTTTAATGCAAGCCCAAATTTCTACCTATTGTTAAGTTAGTGTAGATTGGGCCAAGAATAGTTCAATTAGAACCTAAACTAAGTAACTTAAAACTGAATCCTTGTTGTTGGACTTAGATGTAGTTTGAACTTGTTCATGGACTTATTAAGTTATATTAGTGGACTGATTTATATTAGTTGAACCAACTCAATTAAATTGTTGCATGTTTATTAATTGGGCCAAATCTGATTTTTGATGGTGTTAGTCAAACTACTTACTAATGGTTAGGCTAATGGAGTTAAATGGAACTGATTTAGTGCTCTATTAAGCCATATTAGTTTAATTTATTAAATCAATCATAATAATGGGCTTATAATCTGATTTACTTAGTTAAATCATCTAAGTTAATCTTGTTGCTTTAATATATTGAGCTTTAGTGGGCTGATTTAGTTAGTTTTACTAAACCACCTAACTTATTTACTAAAATCTATTATTGGGTTATAATTCATGATTTCTAAACTAGTTGAGTTGTTTAAAACTAATTAAAAACTAATTTATTAAGCTTATTGTTATAATTAAGTTTAAGTTATGAATACTTCACTAATCCTTAAGTTCACTTATAATAATTAGTTACTTGACTTGTTAGTTTTAAATGACTAAATAACATTAAAATAATGTTAATGGATCTATTATAACTTTAAACTTAACTAATTAATGGACGACTAATTAATTATTAACTATGAACTAGAATAATGTTATGTTTTCAAAAGGTTTTATAATATGTAATAGTATAACTTATGTTTCGATAATTCTAAAAATATAGCTAAATGAGTTATTTTATTAATTAGTTGTTAAAGAGTCACCCTAATTAAAAAGTTAATAGCAATTATGAAATAATGACCTTTAAGGAGACCTTTACGACGTTATAATAACCGTTATGACCTTAATAAGCGCTAACCAATATTTAGGCTTAAAAGCTAAATAACGAAACGTTTATTAATAAAATTATTCTTGAATAGATTAAGGAAGATAAAGGATATTACAAGCCTCCCCCGGCTATCAAGGTTATTAAGCAGGAATTCAGGTAACGTCTACTGCTAACACCCGCATTCCCCTTCAAAGTATGTTTTATGATCATGATTAATATTATGTTTTATATATGGATTGCGGGATCGAAATGAAATGTTTTATGATGGTTATGAACTTATGATGATACGATGCTATGAAATGACGATGATGATGTTATGATATGAAATGAAAGAATATAATTATTCACGATGATGATGATATGCTTAAAAGCAATGAAACATGATAAATTCAAGTGAAAGACGGTTCTTGGCAAGTATTCTGTTATCCCGGGTCGTGCACGTACCTTCCGGCCGGTTAACCACCTTCCGTTTAGTGAGGGCTATTGTCCTCGGGTGGCACCGCGCAAATCTGGGCAAATAACGCCACCTTCCGTTTAGTGAGGGCTTTTGTCCTCGGGTGGCTGCCTTCCGTTTATGATGTTATGATGTTTTGGGGAGACGTCCCTTCCGTTGTACTAGCCAAGTTACCAAAGTAAAATATATATGATGATGAACATGATAAAGAAGATAATGTAACATGATATGATATGTTTGTGAAATGTTTTACTTATTCTATTCTCCCTGTTTTTAACTAAAATGATGTGAAATGAATTTACGATGTTAGAGTAGTATGTTACTGAGCCTCGGCTCACGACGTTTTGTTTTATGTTTTAGGTACCGATGGTGATAACGGGATGGCGTAGCAGTGAGGATTTAACTAATATCTAGATTATCTAGACTCTCATGGTTTTAATTTAAGTTATGTCAAAAACTCTGATTAGTAACTAAGTTTCTATTAATTAAGACTAATGTTGGACCTATTATGCTTCATGTTATAAAATGTTTAAGTTTATGATTTTATGTTGCCTTGTACTTTCCTTATGGAAGGTACGGCGGTAACGCGCCGACTATCTAGGTTCTGCTGCTAATAATCGATTAATTAACTTAACCACGATGATTAGAGGTCGGGGCGTTACAGTGGGATAGCAAGCAAGTAGTGGCCTAGTGGGCTACATAGTGGACATATTATTAGTAGTGCTTTGTATGCATATTTAAAGGTTGTTTTGTTTATTCATGATGTGAGTATGAAAAATATATAAAAATGTAGTCTTTTTAATTTCTCTCCAAGTTTCTCTTTTTTCTCCTCTAAAAATTCTACAACGTCAACATCTTCGGAATAACACAACATCATTCAACAAGACAAAGTTGTTTGTGGACTGCACGCATATACCCTTTAGAACCTTTGGTTCCACCAGGTTTCTTATTCGCAAATATAGGTCTTTTTCCTCAGGGAATACCGGAGATACACATCTATTAGATGGCGCTTGGGACAAAACAACAAAAAATTTGGAGTATTGCATTGGTTGCAAGTGCACCTAATGGCCACCTCCATACCTAATAAGGAACGTGGCTATCCATGTATTTTCCCTCACACTGACTTTGAAGTTTTATTCTGAACCCTGCAAAATCCATATATTGCGGACGTCTCAATCAGATGGACCATCTATAACATCCGTACACTAGGGATAATGACACAATGGTGCACCGTTACTAAGGTCTCGCGCACGCAAGTTCAATAAGCACACAACCTAATTGTAGCCTGTCGACGATTGCCCTTATTATAGCTACTACTTATTTCCTTGCAATTTTCTATGATGTCAAAAAACCTTAGAATTTAGAAATAACATTTACTGTAGTTTTCTTCTTCCCTCACATGCTCACACACACCATCTAAAAGAGAAATAAGGTCCATAATCGATGGCATATCATAGGCTAGTGTTGCTTGTGAATGGAAATAATGTAGTAGGTGTGTCTGAAGGGGTGAATTGGTGATGAATGAATGACCATAGTATTCAAAAATAGTCACAATAACACTCGCTTCTTTTGTGAAAGAGAGAGAACAAAAGAATTAAATAACAAATATAAACATGTTGTGGAAGAGGGAGAGTGCATGAATGAAACAACTGAGTGTTTCATCGTATTTAAAGTAGAGTTTTCTATTGTGCAATAGCTCTTAGGTCCTCTATTATATAGCATGACTACTTAGTAACCAAAGAAATTAAGATGGTGCATGCATTGCATGTTTGGGCATTCTTCTTTTACTCATAACAACTTCAAATATATCTACTCATTTTAGTAATGTAAGTTTTGTCATACACATGTACAATTGTACATAGATATATTATCCAAATGCTTTTCCAATTTCACTTTTGCGGTATTCACATAAGTCACTTTAAATTTATTTATCTATATTTATATATATAACTAAATATTGTCATGTAAGATTTTGCTTATATCTCTCAAAATATATTTTAATAATATCACTTTTTTATTAAAAAGTAACTAAAGATATTAACATTCAAAATATGTATCGAGAAGTTTGAAATTTAAAGTGTAACAACTAAATCAAAACGAAGAGAGTATAATATTGAAAAACGATGTGAGTTAAATGAAAGGGGAAATCCAAAGTGCTGACAAATTTGTGTAATTAATGCTGATATATAAGAGGAATTATCAGATAACCCATAAGCCACACAATGAACCACAATTAGCGTAAACATTATTTCAATATTATTAAAACAAAGGAAAAATTGCTTTAAATAAGTCAATCTTTGCCCGGTCTTCCCATTTTAAGCCTGCCTTTTGATTATCCCTGATTGAGTTAGGCTCGTATGTCTGTTTTCTTCTATTAAGTTTTAACTAATTTATGACTTGTTTAGTAGGTTACTTATAATACGTGTTACAATGCCCCTTCTTCTAAAATAGGCGAGGGAGGCAAGGGTGGGGGTGGGACATTGTAACACGTATCATAACTAACTTACTAAACAAGTCACACACATATTAAAACTCAATAAAAGAAGATAGACATACAAGTTTAACTCAATTAGAGATAATCTAAAAGTAGACTTAAAATGGGAAGATCGCGTAAAAGTTGACTTATTTAAAACAATACTTCCTAAAACAAATGAGCACAAGTGCACGACATTTCTCACTTGATTTTTGAATTTTGATAAATAATCCTATAGATGATTAAAAAAATGTGGCAACAATAGATTACTTACCATTTTCAGTGATATAAATACTCAAATTCGGATATCTCATATTAATGTAATTCAAAAGCTTCTCCATTCCATGTGGTACTACGTGGAAACCAAACATACCCATCTGGTTACAAAAAAAAAAAAAAAAAATTGATATTTAAACGTGTGTGCCCATAGTAAATAGTAAAGTTCAAGTGAGATCTATTCTTATATGGAACTTGAAAACAATGGCTTATATTTCATTTTATTAAAAATAAATCATTTATTTAAATACCTAGAAATGTCATCCATTTGAAGATTGGTCTTTCAACTACCAAGAGATAAAAAATGAGTACAATTTAGCCCAATCAGATTCTTTGTGGGCTACAAAAGGGGCTCCCAATTTCCCATTTAAGTAGTGTTAAAATCAAAACCCAAGCACATGTGCCAATCCACCATACTTACAAAGTGCATCCCAGTGTACCATGTTTATTGGGCATTTTATTTTTTGAGTTTGAATTGTATTTTTTAATTCAATTTATATAATTCTAGTACATACAAAATAACAGGACTCAATATAAAAAAGAACATAAAGATGTAAGAAAATAATATGCAATTCAAAGAAGTTACATTGTTTATTTAAAAGGTTGATATAATAAGAAATATCAGTTGTTAGTTTAATTAGAACATGATATTAGTATTTATTTCAAATTCAATGGTGATATTTTTTAAAATTAAATTTTTTGAAAAATATGTTTTTTATTTTAAATTTTATGTTCTTTTCATTATGATTTATGTTCTTTAATGAATGAAGTTTAAACAGGTGCAAGTTCTTTTTACCAAGAAAATTTGCTATAAAGGTTCATATTATTTTAGACGAATGACATGTTCTTTTAGATACACAGTAAGTATGTAAGCATTGTGCACCCTAGTGTATAAATATGCTTTGAAATAAACACACGGCGTAGAGGAATTACACGTGATTAATTTTCTCAATTTCGTTTTAGAAAAGAAAGAAAAGTACTTGGGGGGTTTACCTCGTCTCCAATGGGAATACCGTCCCGAGATCCTGTTCTGGCAGTAAAACCTTTAACAGGGCGATGCTCACTTGGGGTGCAGTCAGTGGAATGATGCAAGCAGTCAATTGCATAAAACGATGTGTAATGATTTAAGCCTACAAAATCAACACTTCCTTTCACCAATTTTACTTCCTCTATACTAAAGTTTGGGAGCTCTTTTCCAATATATTTGCGCATTATGGCAGGATAATCTCCATATATCAAGGGATCTATTAACCTGCGACTCAATGTTATTAGCTAGATCCATATAATCAACAAAGTAAATACTAAATAAACTAGTTTTTAACCTATGCATGATATGTTGGGTGGTATAAAAGTTCAACCTCTATAGTATATGTTGGGTACTTTGGTTGCATACATCAAATCATGAAAATTTACATTAGTTTCGTCACAGCAAAAATTACATAGTTATTGAACAAATGAAAAGTAAAGTTAAATTTAATGATATGAAATTTAAAACATTATTATATTTCATCCAATTTAAAAAATATATATTTCTTTTATCTATATATTGTAATTCATATACAAAGCGGTCCTTAATTTGTCTTCTCATATTTTTGAAATCTAAACATTCTCTATTTGTATGATAAATACTTATTTGTATACTATAAACTAAGCATTTGAACCTAGTTAACCTAGTTGCTTACTGATATTAGCTAGCAGGAGTGACATTATTTTGACTGAATATTATCATTTTAAAATGAATTGAACACGGTTATAAAATTAGATTTTTAAAAATTCGAAGAATAAATCTTACATACCAGGCTAAATTAAATGCATAGGCTCTCTCTACAGCTTGGAATCCCCATTCATCATCTGTGTATCTTTCATAATGGAAGGCATGCACCACTATGCCGATAGACCCACCTTGCTTAGGCTATAATATATAAGCAATCACAAATGACATTAGTTACGTGGGTGTCAACTTGTTTGATTGATAAAAGGTTATGCCCATGGCATAGGTTAGTTATCGAAATGAGTTAGTCTTGTGTGGACCTGGTCCACAATAATGTTATTGTGGACCATAAAAATCACTTATTCAACATCATGATTCTTTTTTTCATGTAATAACTTTTTAAAAATCTTAAGTTAAGTATTATACAATTAATATCAACCATAGTGACTTTTTTTATATATAAATATAGTCACTTTTCTCACATTAGTTTATCATGATGAAATTTTCACTTTGTGACATAGTAATCTTTTTATTTACATAATCAAAGTTCACAACCTATATCTACTCATCTTTTATATCTATTCTTTTTATATAGTGATTTTTTTTTCATAAATCACATAATTTAACATTAGGTCCACATTGATTTAGTGTGGACCAAGTCCATATAAGTTTTTTACATTGAAAATAAGGACATGATTGAAATTCTAATTAATAAGAGAAGAAAGATAAATAAATAAAGAGAAGCAAAATGAAAAGTTCAAGCATTTTTCGTCAAATTTGCGCGATATGTTTAGCTTTTGGTAATAGTACTAAATAAAAGAAAGTTCATATAAGTTAGTTATTTTAATAAATCTTTTATTCAATAGCTACATTCAAAAAGCGGTATGTACGTAATTGCTCACAAATTTTCTTATATTTAAAGTCTTATAGGCTATAGCTTCCCATTAACCTAAGCAAAATTATTAAAAGAGGCGGTCTAATTTTAATATATAATTAGATCTAGTTACTAAATGAATTAAACTAGTCACCGAAAGAAATTAACGTAGTTACTATTAGGCTTACCATTGCCTAATTTTAATTTAAAAGTAGGCGGTCTCTTACAAGACAAACTCTGTTATGTAAATTATTAGAAGGTCCCGTTCTTTCTATTGAGGGCCGGAGTATTACTGTTGTCTATTAGGGTGCTACCTAGAAATATGGTAATCAGATTTGTTTGCATCATATATATTCTTTTCGGATCGGTAATTCTGAGGTGCATTATAAAGTACTCCCTCCGTCCTTTATTAGCTTACCCCTTTTGACTTTTCACATTTATCGATGTGAAACTTTGAGTAATACTCCCTCCGTTTTCTAAAGATCTTCCCACTTACTGTTCCTACGGATACCAAGGAAAATCAAGTTGTGTGGGGTATGGTGTGAGTAAAGTAGGAGAGAGAAAGGGGTTAAGATAAATAAACAAATAAAAAGGGGTTAAAGTAGGAGAGAGAAAGGGAGTAAAATTGAATTAATAATGTAATGGTGGACCATATGATAGTGACATGAGAGGGTAAATAGGGAAATTTGTTTTGCCAAATAAGGAATAAAGCAAAAGAGGGAAGATCTTTTGGAAACACCCTTAAACGGAAAGAGGGAAGATCTTTAGGAAACGGAGGGATTAATATCTCTAATTATGTATTTGTAAAAATTATAAAAATTTAATATTCCAAAACTACATATTGAGACGAATCAAATTATATCACACATGATTATATTTTCCTTACATACAAATGACGGTCAAATTAATAAAAATGAATAGTGTTATAAGTCAAAGTGAGTAAACTAATAAAGGACGGAGGTAGTATATAGCTTCTATGTCGAGGGTTGGTTTACTTTTTTTAGTTGCATAGTTCCACAATAGTTATATGAATCTTAGGCATTGTTTGGGCCCATTAAATCCCTCCAAGGAAATCATGCCACGTGGCACCGCCACCTAAGGATCGTGGGTCCCACCAGAATCATCCAATGAAAGGGTATCACCAATCCCCAAGTCAGCTGTCACGTCCAGCACACCACTTTATAGAAATTCTCACCACTATAAATACCTCTTGTCCCATCAATGCAAAGGTATTGAATACTCACCTAACTAACTTGAGCTTCTCACTCTAGATTCTCTCTCTACCTCAATCATCAACTGACTTGAGCGTCGGAGGGGCGATCCCGGAACAACCCCCGGGGTAGTTTTTCTGTGTTTTGCAGGTTTCCGGTGAACTGATAACCAGCCCAGCTCGGACCTAAAGGACTTGTTCAGCACAGACCATTAACCTTAATTTCTAGACAGAAACAGTTTGGCGCCGTCTGTGGGGATAGTACAAAAAGTTACTTCGCCACCATTTCGAAAGACTCTCTTGCTACTCAGGACTTAATCTCAGTGCTAGTCAGCCATGGCACCTTCCAAGAACGCCCGTAACAGATCTACCCAACCTCAACAAACTGAGAGGGAACCCTCACCCCAACCAAGGAGGTCAGCACGAACTAGATCCCCATCGGTTCATACACTGGACCCTAACCTGGAGCTCTCTCAGGAACTTCAGCCTTCTCCCCCTCGAGAAATACAACGCGCTGACCCCCAACCTCTACTCACAGCTGACATTGCACTCATAGCAGCTCAGCTGCAACAAACCTTGCAACAAAGCATTATGCAGATGCTGACCACTCTCCAGCAGGGGCAAGGGCATAACCAGCTCAACCTCCAGCAACGTGAGGACAATATCCAGAGGCCCTCTCATAGGGAAGAGCGAAACCCTCGCTCCCTGCGTGACCAGCCTAACCGGCAAAGGTCAGCTGCTAAGGAGAGAACTCAGTCTCAAAGGCCCCCCTCTCGGCAAGATGAGCGCCCACCTGCGGGCGAGAGGTCGGCACCTCGGGAAGCAGCTCTCCGGAGGGGAGACCCATGTCTCCAGATCGCCAAGGGGAAATCCTGGCCGCAAACCGGAAGACGCTCGGAATATCCTCAACGAGAAACGCCGAGTCAGGGATATGATGCTCGTCAGTTCCTAGATCGTAAGGCTGCTCAGCGAGGGGCACGGTGACTCCGCTCAGTCCAAACCGCTAAAGCTCGGCACGGGAGTCTCAAGTTCATGACCCCGTTCAGCCGAGAAATCATTGACACCCCTACCCAGGGGAAAGTCAAAACGCCACTTATTGAACCATTCGCGGGCCTAACCGACCCGGAAGATCATATGGCCACGTACAAGGCCCAGATGAGTGTGCAGACCAGCTGCGAGGCCACATGGTGTCGGTTCTTCCCTACCACACTGAAAGGTCTCGCGCTAAATTGGTTTCAAGAATTGCCGGCCGGAATCATCACCGACTTCACCTACTCGAGGATATGTTTACCCACAGTTCGTGGCCGGAAAGAGGCAAAAGAAAACTAGCTTGCACCTCATGGGGGTCAAGCAATAGAAGAACAAAAGTCTTGCCGACTACATAAAAAGATTCAATGAGGAGTCCCTGAAAGTTTCCGACCTACAAGATGCTGTGGCCTTTGCTGCTCTCATGTCCGGATTACAACCTGGCCGGCTAAGATGGACATTGGCTGAAAGTGAGGTCAAAACCTTCTCAGAGGCCATGGCAAAGGCTCAAAGATTCATCCAAGCGGCGGATATTTGCCGCCACTCGAAAGAGGGGAGTAAGAAGAGGAAGGAAGAAGGAAATAACCGGGATCAGCCCAAACTGCAGAAAACGGGCGGTAGGTCGGATAGGTTACTGATCATGGAAACGACCCTCGTTTCAATAAAAACAGAAGGAAATATACCTGGACATCAAGCAAAGTCCATGCTGCCCAATCCCCAACCCATCCGGACCTCAGCTTACCGGAGGGACAAAAGCCAGTGGTGCGAGTACCACCGGGAATGTGGTCATACCACAAAAGATTGTAGGGAACTGAAGAAAGGGTTGGACAATCTAGCTGACCAGGGGAAGCTGAACCGCTACCTCAAGCACACGAGTGAAGAGAAGGGGAAGCAGAAGGTCGGTCAGTCCAATAGTGGAGACACTGAAGGCTACATTGGGGTCATCTCGGGTGGCTTCGCTTCGGGGCCTAACCGGCCGAGCCAGGAAAGCTCATCTCCAAAACCTCAAGCACCAAGTACTTGAGGTCAAACCAAGCCGGTCGGACTGTCCTGTGATGACCTTCGGGGAATCCAGTCGACCAGTCAGCGTACCCCATGATGACCCCCTGGTCATCGAGCTCAAGGTAGCCAACTCCCGGGTAAGGCGAGTCTTGGTTGATAGTGGGTCGTCCGCTGACATCATAACTTTAGAATGCCTGAAAAAGCTGAAATACAGCGAAGAGGATGTCATACCACTCGACCAGCCACTCATAGGCTTCGGGGGTAACTCGGTACAACCTGTGGATCGATAAAGCTCCCTACTCGGATGGGAGAGAAAGGCAAAGGCAGAAGCCTACCGATCGACTTCCTAGTGGTCGACATCCCCCTCCCATACAACATAATAATGGGACGACCCACTCTGAACAAAACAAAAGCTGCTATCTCCACGTACCAACTCCTCATGCAGTTCGAAACAGATGAGGGGAAGGTCGGAAAAATTCAGGGAGATCAACAGGCTGGACGAGAATGCTATGTTAATAGCTTAAAGAGCAGAACTGAGATCGACGTCCAAGAGGACTCGAAGAAGAGGAAAAGGGAAGAAAGTTCACCAAGGAACTTGGGGGTGTACATAACAGAAAACCCCAAACAGTACGAACGGCCTCAGCCAGCTGAGGAAGACGAAGAAGTAGAGATCGGGACAGAACCCGGTCGGACTGTAAGAGTGGGCAAGGCCCTAAACCCAGAAACAAGAGCACAAGTAGTGCAAGTGCTCAGGGAATACAGGACGTGTTCGCCTATGAGGCCTCAGAGATGCCCGGGCTTGACCCCAAAATTATGTGTCATGAGCTGAACATTAAGAGGGATACAAGCCAGTCAAGCAAAAGCTAAGGCATCAAGGTCCGGAGAGGTGCAAAGCTGCCGCAGTGGAGGTCAAAAAATTGCTCGAGGCAGGATTCATTGAGGAATGTCAGTACTCGGAATGGCTAGCTAATGTGGTACTGGTGAAAAAGCCGAGTGGGGCTTGGCGCATGTGCGTGGATTTTACAGACCTGAACAAGGCCTGTCCGAAAGACAACCATCCTCTGCCCAAAATAGACAGGTTAGTCGATTCGACAGCTGGTCATGCCCTTCTAAGCTTCATGGATGCTAATGCAGGCTATCACCAAATTCCCATGGCGGAACATGATCGGATTCATACCGCTTTCACCACCCCGCAAGGGAGCTATAAAAATGATGCCATTCGGACTGAAAAATGCCGGAGCCACCTACCAGCGACAGAATAAATTTAGTGGGAACATCGAGGTATATGTTGACGACATGATCGTCAAAAGCAAGGCCCACTCTGAATCCGACGACCTGAGGGAGACGCTGACACACTGAGGAAGTATCGTATGATGCTCAATCCTAAAAAGTGCGTCTTCGGAGTGAAAGGGGGTAAGTGCCTCGGATTTCTGGTAGATGAAAGGGGTATTGAGGCCAACCCCGACAAGATCAAGGCAGTTCTGGAAATGAAATCCCCCGGAACGTCAGGGAAGTGCAGCGCCTAACCGGATGTCTAGCTGCCCTGGACGATTCCTATCACGGTCGGCTGATAAGAGCCTATTCTTTTCAAGGCCCTTAAAGAAAAAGAATTCGCCTGGGACGAAGAAGCTGAACAAGCCTTCGCTTCCCTCAAGCTTCATCTATCAACCCTTCCCAAGCTCATGTCCCCCTTGCCGGGGGAAACATTGTTCGTGTACTTGGCCGTATCCGAATACGCCCTAAGTGCTGTTCTTGTTGCCGAAAGGGAAGGGACGCAGCACCCGGTCTACATCCTGACTTGGTGGATGAGGTGGTCGGATACTTGCGGGACGGAGTCCTCCCAACAGATGTCAAAGAAGCCGAAAGGATCAAGCACCGAGCAGGTTGGTTCTTATGGCATGACGAGCAGCTCTACAAGAAGTCATACACGCACCCATTGCTGAAATGCGTAACCCCTGAAGAGGGAAATTACATCCTAAGGGAAATACACCAAGGGGCGTGTAGTAGCCATCAAGGGGGAGAACCATAGCAGGAAAAGCTCTAAGGGCTGGGTATTACTGGCCTACCCTCAAGGCAGATGCACAAGAATTGGTTAAGAGATGTCCATCTTGCCAAATCCATTCGGATATTCCCAGATCCCCAGCTACCCCCCTCAGTCCCATTCAAGCAGTTTTACCATTTGACAAATGGGGCATGGACCTACTCGGCCCGTTCCCACCAGCATCGGGTCAGCGGAAGTTCTTGATAGTTGCCATAGACTATTTCACCAAGTGGACTGAAGCCGAACCCCTTGCCTCCATCACTGACAAACAAGTGCAAGCCTTCATTTGGAGGAACATAATCACAAGGTTTGGAGTTCCCCGAGCCCTGGTCTCGGACAATGGTCGGCAATTTAATAGTGGACCAACTCGGGAGTATTGCGCCCGTTTTGGGATACAGACCAGGTTCTCAGCCGTGTCCCGACCACAAACTAACGGCCAAGCCGAAGCGGCCAATAAAATAGTGCTCAAGGGGATCAAAAAATCACTTGACGCAGCGAAAGGGGCTTGGGTGGACGACCTACCTGGAGTCTTGTGGTCTGCTCGGACAACGGTAAAGGAGGCAACAGGACACTCCCCGTTCGGGCTGGTCTATGGTAGTGAGGCAGTACTGCCCGTAGAGGTCGGTATCCCATCGCCTCGGATCACCTTTTATGACTTCGAGCAAAATGAAGAAGAAAGCCTGTCAACTCGACCTGCTGCCAGAAACAAGGGGCAACTCATTGTTAAGGTCGATCCGCTACAAGCAAAGAGTCACTCGGCAGTTCAACGTCGAGTCAAGTCAAGGCCGATCCAGCTCGGAGATTGGGTGGTCAGGAAAGTCGAAGCTACAGGGCTATCACATCTAAAAGGCAAGCTAGGGGCCAACTGGGATGGTCCTTACAAGGTAACCAAGGTCATCAAGCCTGGTACATTTCAGCTCGAGAATCCTGAAGGCATACCACTTGCTCGGCCATGGAATCTAGACAATCTAAAGAAATACTATGTATAGTCAATTGCAATTAGGGGCATATAGCCGAGATACTGGCCAGACGTGGCATGTAGTCACTCGGTTTGTAAGACTTAACCAGTCAATCTTTCTAAGTTAATAAAAAGACTTAACCAGTCATTTCAATTGTTCGAATTAAACTTAACCAGTTTTAAGTGCTCGAATTTAGTCCGACCAACTATATTCTGCGAGGCTTGACGTTTCGATTGCAAGCTGTTCGAGTTACACCCGACCAGTATTATCAAGCAAAACTTAACCAGTTCGAGAATCTTTGAAGCAAAAATTGCAATTGACAATAATAAAAGGTGCTCGGATAAAATAAAGAAGACTTTTCATTAAAGTTAGAAAAAATTACATCCTAAAACCTTGGTACTACCAAGGCTAAGAGCAAAAAGAAAAACAAAATACAAGTCAAAACAAAGCCTAAGCTGCAGGGGCGTCGGTCGGATCATTGGTGCTCCCATGATGCTCCTCGGACCTGGCCACCCCTTGGTCTTGTCCCTTGTCAGCCACCGCCTCTTCCTCTACATCCTCTTCATCACCATCATCGTCATCATCCGAGAGGCCAATATGCAGTTCCGAGAGGATGGCCTGATCCTCCTCCTTCAGAAGAGCTTCGTAGCTCCCCATGACCTCGGACCAAGGAAGAGAGGGATGCGATCTCTCAAGGGCCGCTTTCATCCTCTTAAGGGCGCCATCTACCCCCATCTGTTGGGCGGTAGATCCGACCTCGTTGACAAATAATTCGCAGGCTTTGGTCTCCTTCCAGCCAGCGAACCACTCATCTTCGGATTTCGAGGCCTTTTCCAGCTTGGCCAACTTGAATTGCAGATCAGTAATTTTAGTCTGCGCTTCTGCTACCTGGGCCTCGGCAGCAACCTTGGCGATCACAGCCTCATCCTTTTCCTTGATGAGTTTCCGCTTGGCCTCATCCCATTGCGCCCGCTCGGCCTTGAAATCATCTTGATCCCGAGCAATACACCTCTTGGCGTGGGCGAGATCCGCCTCGGCTACCCTCTGAGCCTGCTCGGCGGCGTGGAGCGCAGTGAAGTGTTTCTTGCCCTTGGCTTCCAAGTCAGAAACCTTCTCGGCCAAATGGACCTTGTTCCTGGCCACATTGACCAGCCGAGCGGAGAACTAAATAACAAAACAAATGGTCAGTGTAAAAACTAAGCAAAATTCACAAAGCAGCCGAAGATAACTCACCTCAGCCCAACTGCGAAACAAGTCATTGGTCTCCTCCGGACCACTGGTCTGAGCGATGTACTCCCGGTCGGTGGAAGCGCTGTACAGGCACTCAACAGCGTTGGTCCAGCGAGTGTCGAGTCCTTGAGCATCCAGTTCGCCAAAAGGCCTAGCCAAGGCGAGGCTAAGCTCCTCCGGGTCGTCATGGGGGCCGCGAGCGGCCGGCGTATACTGAGGACTCTGAACAGGTCGGAAATCCTCCGAGTGGACAGAAATATGAGTCCCCTCGGATTTCTCCACCCGGTCCTCAGGTCGGGGACTATTGACTTCAACGGACTTGGCTTTTTTAGCCTTTTCATCCTGAGCCTTGGCCAGCGCCTTCTCGGACTTGGCCACCTTGTGCGGATCCCGCTCCTTCCTTTTCTTCGAAGCCTTGGGCTTCGACGGATCCTGCAAAGTTTCAAGATCAGCTCGGAACCAGCAAGATAGAGTACTCGGCCAAAACCCGAGACATACCTTTGGAGGGTTGGGGACTCCGATCTTTTTTGCCTTCAACTCAGCCTTAAGTTGGGCCGCCCTCATTGCCGCATAATTCAACTTCTCGGCCATTTCGGGATCGGATTCGAGGAGACGTGTCAAAGAGCAAGCTGCAAAAACAACCAAATATGAGAAATTGCAAGTACAAACAAAAACAAGTTAAACAACCCCCTCGGCCGATTACCCCTGGGAAACGTCCGGCTTAGCCCGACCGCCGACAGCAAGTGCTCGCTCTTGAACAAGCGGCAGCTCGGTATCCAGTTGCTGGCAACATAAACCTCCCCCCTTGAACATTTGGGCCTCGGTTTGTAGGTAAATGGCCGCAATGGCTTCCTCTCGGACATCTCCGGAACCCTGAAATTAAGTTCGTGATTGGGCTCGACATCCGGTCGGACTGTGGGATTCCCCAGTCCCCTCCAAAAAACACGAAGGCAAACTCCTCCTAAAGCCCTTTTTGAGACGTGGGCAGGTCGAGCACTACCTTGTACCCCTGTCGGGCCTGGAAATACCACCAACCTGGACCGTTGTCTCCAGCCGACATCTCGACCAGCTTGAACATATTGCGCCACAGTCTGATGGTTGGTCGGACGCTCAGCATAGCACATACCGTCTGAACAGCAACAATACTTCCCCAAGAGTTCGGGGAGATTTGACTTATGCACAGATTGTAGGCGTTGAGGAGTTCCTTCACAAAAGACGTCAATGGAAACCGGAGCCCCATCTCCATAGATTTATAATAAACCGCAGTACAGCCCGGAGGGGGAGTGAGAACAGTATGATGGGCCTCTGGTCGGACAAGCATATAGGGGTCCCTTATCTGAAACCTTGCAGCCTGCCCCCTCGGGTCCTCAAGGAGGGCCTTCATCAAAGCGGGGAGCGGAAACTTGGACCCCGGTCCTCCCTTCGGATCCGGGTCAGGAAACTCCGGTCGGCCAGAGGTTGACACATCTTCGCTATCCGACATCGTCACCCTCACTACACCATCAGCAAGGTATTTATCTAAGTAACTGGCTTTAGAAAAAAGGCCAGGGACACTTCCCAAGGGAAGGGAACAGCGTCCTCGGCCTCTTCCTCTAGTGACGATGAGGGGCTCGGAAGCAGAACCGCGTCAGGAACGGCCGAGGGGTCGGGGCAACTTATTAAGGTCGACACCAACGTTATTCCCATCCCCCTCACCTCCTCGAACCGATTGTAGGGAGGTGAGGTCGGAGGTGTCACCGACTCGGACGATTCTCCCATTATTGTATTGACAAGGGAGTCGGCCGAGGTTATTGAAAAGAAAAAGCGAAATAAAACTAAAAAAGCAAGAGCGTACCTGGTCGGACGACGGAAACCGGAGAAATTGCAGAAACTTAGAGAGAAGCGAGAGCTTTTAGAGAGAGAAAGTGAAGAATTTTTTAGAAGATTTTGCACAAATGAATTCTCTCTCCTCTCCGTACAAATATATAGGCGTGCCTCGGGACGCGTCTCTCCATAAACCTATCAGGTGCCTCCACATGGCCAATGGAAGATGAAACGTCAAAATTTCCAGAAAGTCCCATCCAGCTCAACTACCCAGCTGAGAAGCGCCATGTGGCAGGCCACTGGCTTCCAGCTCAAAGCCACCCTCTCGGGCTTTACAAGCGTCAATCAACACCCGGTCGGTCAAGTTGGGGCTCCATCACCCCGTCCGACCAGGTCTCTACTCGCACCCTTCACTTAGCCAAGTTTGCTAAGTGCTAGGGAGCATCCGGTCGGTCTCTCCAGGGCTTGTTAGCCCCTGTCCGAGCAACACCCTCCAATCCGGAACCCGGTCGGTCAAGTTGGGGCTTCATCACCCTTTGCCCGACCAGGTCCCTGCTTGTTCCCTTCACTTAGCCAATGTTGCTAAGTCTAGGGAAACACCTGGTCGGTCTCTCCAGGGCTTGTTAGCCCCTGTCCGAGCAACACCCTCCAATCCGGAACCCGGTCGGTCAAGTTGGGGCTTCATCACCCTTTGCCCGACCAGGTCCCTGCTTGTTCCCTTCACTTAGCTAATGTGGCAAAGTGCTAGGGAACACCTGGTCGGTCTCTCCAGGGCTTGTTAGCCCCTGTCCGAGCAACACCCTCCAATCCGGAACCCGGTCGGTCAAGTTGGGGCTTCATCACCCTTTGCCCGATCAGGTCCCTGCTTGCTCCCTTCACTTGGCCAATGTGGCAAAGTGCTAGGGAACACCTGGTCGGTCTCTCCAGGCGCTTGTTAGCCCCTGTCCGAGCAACACCTCCAATCCGGAACCGGTCGGTCAAGTTGGGGTCCTCACCTGCCCAGGTCTCTGCTTGTCCCTTCACTTAGCCAATGTGGCTAAGTGCTGGGACCTGGTCGGTCTCTCCAGGCTTTTTAACCCTGTCCGAGCTACTTGGGCTAAGAGGACCTGGTCGGCGCCTTCCCGACCTGGTCTCCTTCTGACCCTCTTTACGGAGGTCGGCCTGATTGAACCGGCTAATTCTTGGACCTGGTCGGCGCCTTCCCGACCTGGTCTCCTTTGTCCTCTTTCATGGAGTCGGCCTGATTGAACCGGCAATTCATGGACCTGGTCGGCTCCTTCCCGACCTGGTCACCTTCTGATCTCCCTCCAGGGAGGTCGGTCTAATTGGACTTGCGGATTCAAGACCTGGTCGGCACATGTCCGACCTGGTCTCCTTCTGGCTTTCCCTACTAAGGTTAGTCAGATTAGGGAATTCTACGCCACCAAGGGGCTTCACCCGGTCGGACGGCCCTTCTGCCCCTTCCCGGCGTGGGGCTAAATGTTTGGGCCCATTAAATCCCTCCAAGGAAATCATGCCACGTGGCACCGCCACCTAAGGATCGTGGGTCCCACCAGAATCATCCAATGAAAGGGTATCACCAATCCCCAAGTGAGCTGTCACGTCCAGCACACCACTTTATAGAAATTCTCACCACTATAAATACCTCTTGTCCCATCAATGCAAAGGTATTGAATACTCACCTAACTAACTTGAGCTTCTCACTCTAGATTCTCTCTCTACCTCAATCATCAACTGACTTGAGCGTCGGAGGGGCGATCCCGGAACAACCCCCGGGGTAGTTTTTCTGTGTTTTGCAGGTTTCCGGTGAACTGATAACCAGCCCAGCTCGGACCTAAAGGACTTGTTCAGCACAGACCATTAACCTTAATTTCTAGACAGAAACAGGCATAATTGTCCTTCAGATTGGTTAGTCTTTATTAGTTTGAAGGAATCTCCATCTAGGTTTCATTTCATATACACAAACATATAGACTAACGGAAGAAATTAAAATGAAAATTAATCGGATAAAGCAAAATATACCTGAAATTGATCGCGGTATACTTTGACAGCCTTAGCATGTGATATCAACATGTTATGAGCAACAATTAGAGGCTCCATGTTGGAATTACCAACTGAACAATTACCAAAAGGAGCGGAACAACGACGTGGTGGAAATGCTCCTTCCATATAAGCCAGTATAGCATTTATATTAGGCTCATTTATTGTTACCCAATACTTCACTCTATCTCCGAAGTTCTCAAAACAAGTCTTTGCAAAAAGAACAAAATCTTCCCTATACAATGTCATATATATGTATCAAATATATTTTAAATGTATTGAAACCACTGAAGCAATGAATAAGATAGAAATGTATGGCAATATATTTTCTACAGTACAGAATGTAGCTACTGGGAAGGTAATCGCGTGGCGGACTAGCTTGCAAAACTAAGAGTGGAGCACTCCATCAGATTAATTCTTTAAGTAGTACCTTTAGGATTAAACAAGATCCTAGAACAGGATATCGTTGGCATGGCTTTACCACGATTTATTTTTTTAATTTCTTTTTTCTCTTGTTTGCATTAACATAGAATAACGGGGATCCCATCATTTTTGTTTGATTTTTAGATTCATATTCATGGTTTGAGCTCATTCCCTCGGACTATTATGTCTAAATATAAGAGGCATACACTTTATGTTGCGTAAAAATATTCTAAAAGTAGTCACAGTACTAATTTGACTCGTCCATGAGTTCAAGAAAGCTCAATTGCATTCAATCATAAAATCAGATTTATGGTTTAAAGGCTTGGCTATATCTAAAGATATCCAATTGTAGAAAGAAGTAAATTAAAGTTTCTCCTGACCTAAAGGAAAGCAAGCAACAAAAGGTATAAGCTATATAACACAAAGAAGGTGTCATGAATGTGTATCATAGGGGCTAACAAATCATGCAACTGAAGTATAATATACGCAGGAATTAAGGAATTAAAATAATAAAATAACACAAGAAGATTTAATGTGGAAACCCTTGGATAGGGAGAAAACCAAAAACACTACACTAGGACTTTGAATATGAGATGATGATACAAGGAGAATTCTCAATCTCTCTAGACTCTCTAATCTTTCTGTAGGTGCTCTAGTCATACATGTCACCACTAGCAAGCTTCACGCTCACATCTTCTTTACTTTCAACCTCTTATGGTCTATCATCTACAAGATATGCTTTCTCGAGTTTCTCAAAATTCAGATTTTGAAACAGCTCCCTATAGGGCGAAGAATGAAACAAAGAACTCATATCCAAGATCTATGAACTAGTTGTGAGCTCTTTGCATTACTTACCATGAAAGCATCAGAAACATACTCCGTTACACAGTTCGTGGAAGCGTCACTCTCTTCATCACTATCTCGATCCTCCTGCTTTTTCTTCCCCTTATCAATATCTTTGGAATTATGACATTGTCTCCTATAGTGACCTTTCTCACCACATTACCAACACTTCGCTTTTGCCTTACCAACTCTTCTACCGCTCTTACCCCTTGGCTTTCCCATCTTAGATCTCCCATGTTGTCTCCTCTGTCTACCCTCAACACTGTATCCTCTACCGGACGACTCCATGAAATCCTTAAGGTGAGTACTCTCACTCAACACCACATCCCTAACATCATCCAACTTTAGTGCTTCCTTCCCTGCGGAATTATTAATAGCAGTACCAACAACTCATACTCTTTTCGTAAAGAGGACAATAAAGTCAAAACTTTTACCTTATCAGCAAAGGTAATCTCTATTATATAAGGGAAGGGGGGAGCAATGGTGTCCTCTTTTGAAATGCCTATTTTGCCCCCCTTTCCTTGCTAAATTACAAAAGAAATGTCAAAATCAAAATCGACACTCAAAGAAAACTACCGACAATTAATTTACAACACTCACTTACAAATCACTTAGAAGAAGAAACTTTACTAATCACTCATACAATTGAGAAAATCACATTATAAAAATCACGCAAATCACTCAAATAATCAAGAAACTTTATTAAAACTTAAAATTAGCATGCATACAAACTAAAACTAATAACCTAGAACGTCAAAATACATACAAAAATATTTATAAAAATTTACTTACAAATCACTATTCTCAAGAACCATTCACAATTAATGGTGGGTCATAATTATGCAAATAACTAAAATGAGGAAACTTTACAAAAACATAAAAATTTACTTACAAACTACAACCTATGAAAAAATTGACTTGAAATCAAAGTGTCCACTTTCTTTATAATGTACTTAATTCAAAAATCAACTAAAAAATTATAATATTAGAAATCATAAATAAATTCAATAAAATTTCTATTTTGTTCATAGAATTTAACTTTGAAAAGTAAAAAAAAAAAAAAAAATAATAAAAAATGGTGAGAGACTTAAGTGACAGAAACTAAACCAATCAAATTTTGCAACTAAAAACAATTATGCTTCGTATGTCGAAAAAAATTGAGTTTCCGTTTCGAAAAAAATTCAAGCATGCATCGCGTGCAAAAAATTCTATCTCTATTATATATAAGGGAAGGGGAGCAATGGTGTCCTTTTTGAAATGCCTATTATGCCCCCCCCCCGCCCCTTCCCTTATAAATTACAAAAGGATTGTTAAAATCAAAATTGGCACTCAAAGAAAACTACCGAAAATTAATTTACAACTCACTCACAAATCACTTAAAAGAAGAAACTTTACAAATCACTCATACAATTGAGAAAATCACATTACTACCTCCGTTTCTTTTTACTTGTTACACTTTCACATTTTACACTATTCACAAATTGAACTTTGACCCTCGTTTGTGATTTATACGTGAATAAAAACATAGTCATGTGGGATCTTGTTAGATTCGTATTAGTATGTATTTTATTAATATGTAGTTTTTATATTTTTTACAAATACAAAATTAGAGATATAAAGGCTTAAAGTAGTGCATCGGCATGCGTGAAAAGTGTAAGTGTAACAATTAAAAAGAAACAGAGGTAGTATAAAAAATCACGCAAATCACTCAAATAATCAGAAAACTTTATTAAAACTTAAAATTAACATACAAACTAAAACTAACAGCCTAGAACGTCAATACATACAAAAATATTTTCAAAAATTTACTTACAAATCACTATTCTCAAGAACAATTCACAATTAATGGTGGGCCATGATAAAAAAATAGAAGTGCATTTGTAGTGAAATCAGAATTTAGAAGTTAGACAAGGAAAAAAATTATTTACTTTTTATAGTGTTTCCTATATATAATAAAAATTTTACATATATTTGGACCTATCTTTTTTTATTATATAAGCGATTATTATCAAGTAAAAAGGTTTATGAAAATATCATTCAAGAATTAAAGTACAACATATCTCTATCATATAAGAGAAGGGGGAGCTATGGTGTCCCCAAATGAAGAGACTATGTTACCCCCTTCCCATTCTAAATTACAAATGCACTTACAAATCAAATGGGGCTTCAAACAAAAATACCAAAAATATAATTATAACAATCACTCACAAACTACTACCTATGAAAAAATTGACTTAAAATCAAAGTGTCCACTTTCTTTACAATTTATGAAGTACTGTACTTAATTCAAAAATCAACTAAAAATTATAATAGTAGAAATCATAAATAAATTCAATAAAATTTCTATTTTGTTCATAGAATTTAACTTTGAAAAGTAAAAAAAAAAAAAACAAAAAGAACGGTGAGAGACTTAAGTGACAGAAACTAAACCAATTAAATTTTGCAACTAAAAACAATTATATTTCGTATGTCTAATGTTCAAATTTTGACTCTTATGCTGAAGAAAATTGAGTATCTGTTTCGAAAAAAATTCAAGCACGCATCGCGTGCAAAAAATTCTAGTTTTCACATAGGCCAATTAACTAATAACTTTACTAAATTCATTAATAAATTCAGCGGCAGATTCACCATCAATCATCTCAAGTTTAAATAAAGAACGCATTAAATACATCATATTCACATCTTCTCGTACATGGATGATAAAGCCTTTATTAACCTTATTGTTGTTCTCATGTTTTTGACATTAAAAGTATCACTTTTTCCCAATGTCAATCGAACCACACATAGTGCTTTATGATCCAACGCTTCCCAATCTTCATCTTTCAATGCAACAGGTTTCTTTTTCGATAGAGTTTAGTACAGGTACTTTTGGCATGGATAATCCTCAATCTGCATCTTTTAGAAACCAAAATCCTTACCATCAAATTTATCGATTCTCAACTTCCCATCATCCATATACCTATTGAACATGATCTAGACGCACAATTCAATCTAGCTCTTGATACCACTTGTTAGGAATATGTATTTTAGGCGCTAAAACATCAAGCAATTTATAATATACGAAGGAATTAAGAAATTAAAGCAATAAAGAATAAAGAACACAAGAAGATTTAACGAGGAAACCTTGGATAGAGAGAAAATCACAAACACTAAACTAGGACTTTGAATATGAGATGACAATACGAGGAGAATTTTCAATCACTCTAGACTTTCTAACTTTTCTCTAGGTTCTCTAGATCTAAGAATAATCTCTCACTTATGCTTGGCATAAATAAACAACAAACGGCTTCAACATATTTATACTAGGGTGAAAATCAAGTATCCTAGTTGAACAAGGAAAACTGATTTATCAACAAACGTATACAAAGCTAGAGAAACTCCAATACCACATGCTCAAAACAACGAGATCGGCCAGCCACCCGTGGTATGTCGATAAACCTCGTGGGCGCGAGTCATGCATGGCTGCTGGCTGGCAGCAACTGTTGATTTGGTGGCCCAAATTCCTCTTTGGCCCAAAACATATGCTTCCCACACTAGATATATGTCGGTAAGTTTCAAGAATCATCTAGTAAATTCATGATATGGTGAAAATTAGAAGGGGTAATGCTACATGGTTTTTGCTAGATGGATTCTAGAGCTTTCTAGCTAAGCTCTTCTTGTTTCCTCAAGGCTCAACTAACCGACATATACACCTATAAATAGAGGTGTTGACTTCATTTGGGTATCATCATCAAGATACAACAAGCCATCCACAATAAGCATCCACATATACACACAATCTCCTAGTCCACTATTCACTCTAATTTTTATCCTTTGTGGTTTGTAACTAAATATTGTAAGAGTTGTTATTTTATCTTTACCCTATCAATTTGGGGTACTTGTACTCTCATAATTTTTATATAGTGGATTTTGCCGCTCGTCGTCCGTGGGTTTTGTTACCTCAATTTAAAGGGTTTTTCCCACGTCAAATTTTTGTGTGTCTCTTATTGCTTTTCTTGCATTATTTTTCTTATTAAATTTCTCGATCTTATTACGTTTCCGCTACATACGCTCTTATACCTTACAAACTTTATCTTCTCGTGCTTCTACGTGCTAAGGGCGTTGGCTGTGCAAGCTGCGAGCTACTTCCGCGCTCACCACACCCCACACACACTATCTTTTACAATTCTCCATATCATACCCAAAAAAAGGATACAAGCATATAATGTAACAATAGAATGTAATTAACGCAAAAAAGAATAGTTTTGCTGTTGTATGGAAGCCGACAAGATTAAAATAATAAAAATAGATAATATAAGTGATACTAAAATTACAATATAACATTAGTAGTGGGACTTACTGGATTTCAGAGCTAAGCCAACTTCCATATCTATCCTCAAGTTCTTGTGGTATATCATTGTGATGTATTGTTACAAAAGGTTGGATTCCTGCATATAATTACAATATAGCTGTGAAACAATGAGAACAAAATGATTGTAAACTGAAGGATAGAAAAGAACTGATGTTTTTCTTTCTTCTCATTACTTTGTTGATCCATCTTCGAGTAGTAAAGGGTTGGGCTTGAAAAAGATATTTAGAACTTGAGACCAAATGGATGGATGCAAAGGTAGCAAGCTCGTGCTGATAACTTGTTGGGAGACATAGGGAACATGAATATTGTAAACTGAAGGATAGTAAAGAACCGATGTTGTCTTTAGTTTCATTGTCTATATTGCACTTATGGCGAATACCATATTTATACCACAAAAATGACTATGACAAGTTATGCATAAACATAAATATAATGAAAACAGTCAATGGCGAATACACCCGAGACAAAGGTCATAATAAACTCAACCTGAACGAAGTTGATTCGACCCAAGAATATGTGAAACACAATTTAACCAGCGAAAACCCAGCTAAAACATGTTCGCGGGCACTTTGACTGGAAAATGGATTGACTTGTAATGGGCTGATCCATACCCATCTGACAACCGGTAATTTGATGATTTAGATGTGACCGATCCAAATGGACCAGATCTGACAGGCAACCGACCCATGGTTTATTTGGCATAAACATGACCCAACCCAATCACACCCATTTATGTGTGGGTCAACCCAAAAAAAAAAGCCGATTTGAAAGCACTAATCCACACTCTTACTTTAAGAAGTTTAAGCTCTACAATTATTTACTAACAACAATAAAAAAAAAAAAAAAATTACTTCACTATCAACTACCAACTATCAACTACCAACAATAAATACAAAGTAAAATATCTGCTAAAACTTTATATTGGTCAAATTGTATCATTTATCTAAAGTTGTTAGTTTTTTTATTATGATATATTCCCCGTTTAAAAATATAGTTCTTGTTCTTTTTGCACAGTCTCCAAATGTACCTTTGACATATGATATCTTCTATTTCGTATTAGTAAAAAATATAAAAGTTGATATTATGAATGTACATATTGGGACGGATCTAACAATACCCCACATGAGTATGTTTTTTTCTATACATTAATGAGAATGTTTGGTCAAAGTTTGTAAAATTTGACTCCCAAAATAAAAACAAGAACTATATTTTGAGACGGAGGGAGTATTTCAAGAGGAGTTGTAATAGTATATACTGCTACCCCATATTTCATATACTATTACAAAATGTTTCATATACTATTACGAAGTGAATATTACAATAGTAATTATCAATTCTTGTCAGAAAAAACTTTCTTAGTTTTTTTAGTGCACCCATTTCATTTTTCACTTTTGTCGAAACGTTTCTTTGAACTTAAAAATCTCTAATTGCATATAAGTAAAAAAATTTAAAAATTTGAAGGAGATGTGATAGCTCAATGGAGTACCACCCAGAATTCCAAGATATTGCTCAAGGTTTGAATCTTTATCCGAACAATATGTTGGGCATTTACTTTTGGTTTTTTTAGCCTTGTACCCACACTCTGAGTTGGTGTGCCCTACAAACTAGTAGTCTAGCAGGGTTGATTTTCGAATCAAATATATTTTCTAATAAAAAGGAAATTAAATTTTGATGTTTCAAATCCTTACATTAAAACAAATCTAATAAAATATCATTTGATTATGTTTTTTTTCTTGTATAATGATGGCAGATAGCTTAACGATGAATAGTGCCAAAAAGAAAGGGGTGTAAATAAAAAAATATATAGGAGGTATAATTGAGCATACCTTTGAGCAGCACATTGTCAATAATGTTGTTGTAGAATAAGACCCCACTTGGGTTAGTCTCACCAAACCTTCCTCCTGTGCCACGTAAAGTGTTCTTCAAATGGAGCAATAATTGGACAAACAATATACTTATATACTTGACCTAGTTTACTTTGGACAACTAATTCCTTTGACCTAGGTAAATATAACTATATATAAGTGATAAGTTATAACAACTGATTATCAAGCAGCTCATTGCAAAATCTTAATATTGCATAATTGTTTGGTAAATTAGTAAATATAAATAACTATATAAGGGCCCGTTCGGTATTAGTGTGGTTTTCTGTTTTTTGGTTTTTTGATTTTCAAAGTCATATGATATATGTTCTATAATGAATAAAAAAATAAGTCAAATTTATTGGGAACATGATGATTTTGAAAACTGACAACTGAAAAGTGAAAATCACTTTTTTTGGTTTCTAGTTTTTGGCTTTTTAGTTTTCAAAAAACTGAAAACTGAAAACAAAAAACGATAACGAAAGGGGCTTAAGTTATAAAAACCAATTATCAAGCATGTCATTGCATATCCTAATATTGCATACTTGGTAGAATTCTGGTCCATGAGATTGAAAACCGATAAGCATTTACTCCTAGATACTCCAATTTTTGAATGTCTTCCTGTTGAAAATGACAATTTGAAACATAAATGTTCGAAACAAACTTACATAAATTACAAGCATATAAAAATGGGAAAATGTTTAAATTCGTAAAATATTGTCTAACCATGTAATGATGGTAGTGATCATCAGCAACATCTCCATTTTCTCCACTCTCGATGTTCCCTGCAAGGTACACTCATCATCAATTTTCAAGCAACTCTCAATTAATTGTTTGAAGAAAAGACAAAATCATGACATTTGGATCACTGGTAGAGTTGTAAGCAAAGGAGCAAGTAGAACTCTGTTTTTTTTTTTTTTTTTGACAGTAAGGAGCAAGTAGAACTTGGGTTCAAGTATTTGGTAATAACAAATTTCTTAAAGTTTTGTGCTTTGCTTACATTTTTTTTTTTATTATTATTAGGAAATTAAGTCAGTCCAAGGGCTAATCTCTACAAGGCTACTAGTCTGTAGGAAACACCAACACATTGGCGAGTAAGGCATGCATAGCATGCTAAGGAAATACCCCCAGCATAATGCTGAGGGTAAGGATCGAACCCCTGAACTCAGGGGCCAAGGGAGAGTGCTCTATCTACTTGAGCTAACTGCTATCCTTTGTGCTTTGCTTACATGATTACCAATTATGAATGTTCACTAATTACTATATAAGCAGTTAATACATTTCTTAAATCTGTATTAGATTTGTATTACTTCATGAATGTATGATAATTACCAGGTACATGAGTGAAAACATCCCAGTTGCTGAGGCTTTTTCCATCTTCAAGATAAGCACCTTCAATCTGCAATCTCACATACATAGATAAATAAATTAGCATAATAAACAACATATACATATTCATGAATTTCATCCTTTTTAGAAGGTAGAAAAAAGATGAGATAGAAGAAATAGAAATTTATTGCCTGGTAAGCTGATGTGCCGACCCCAAAAATAAAATTATCGGGGAACATGGATCTTTTGATCACTACCTCTTCTTTATCTTCTACTTCATGAATATATTTGCTATGAATAGAAATGAGGAGAGAAAAGAAGATGAAAAATATGAGCAGAGCTTTTGGTTGCATTATTTTTGAGTATATTATATTTCTGCAAATGAAATGTGGCTAATCTAGTTTGGAGTTTTAAAGATTATAATCGAAACGGATAAATAAAGGCCTTAGCTTGACAGGTAATCTTTGACATTTGATCCATCATTATGTCCAAATTTCCTGCCTTGTGCTGTTGTGCTTTTCAGCAAATTGTGAGTTGTGTCACTGTGTGGCATGAGGGTGAGTAGTATATTACGGCTCCTTGGCAATTGATAACTGTTCCTGTTTTATTTTGTTTGGTTCACTGACTTTAGAGAGTGTTATCTTCGCCATAAAAATACAAGTTTCACGTTTATTAAGTTCAGATAAATCATAAAAAAAACTCTGATGTGTTTTTAATAAATTTATGCTATGTTTGTATAAGTTCTTGTTGAGCATATAATAAAAAGGATAAATAGTTTAGAGAATGAGAAAAGAACAATTTGATCTTTTAATTAATTAGTAATATCATTATTCTTTGTAATATATATATATACTTTTTTTTAGCCAGAAAGAAACCTAGGGTGGGATCCACGAGACAGGCCACCCTAAAGCATCCTTACGGATGATAGTGGAAAACGTAGCATTTTGTGACTCGAACCAATAACAAAGATTAGCCGTAGAATGACCTTGATTCGCCATCCAGTCAGCTGCCATATTAGCTTCACGAAACACATGGTGAATTTCATACGACTCAAACTTACTCAAATCTTTGTCAGCATCACTAATTAGAGCTTCGATTGCCCACGGGATTTTCCAAATACGCTTGATAGCCTGAATAACAGACATATTATCTCCTTCCATAATGATATTCTTGACCCCTAAAAATAAAGCACCCCAAATCCCTTCTCTTAGACCCCAAGCTTCAGCCACAATCACAGAGTGATACTGAGCAATTTGACTAGCTCCACTAAGCAGAAGGTTGCCATCAGAATCCCTGATCACAAAACCATACGCTATACTCCCATCAAGAGACTTGGAACCATCAAACTATCAAAGTTAATTTTAACATAATTGGTTGGAGGTAAAACCCAACTTATATCTTTCCTGGTAGCCCTCTTAGTAACTGCCTTATTAGCTAAAGAAAAGGGGTTGCAATCCAAATTCAACCCCTTATTAGCCTGTTCCCAATTCTGAATAAAAGAATTAATCATACTTGATAGAGCTCTAGCAGAAATCGAATGTTGACGGAAAATAATATTATTTCTAGCATACCAGATAAACCACCAGACAATGGTAATAAAACTAATAGCCTGCATAGAAACTACTCGTTTTAAATTACAAACATAGTCTATAAAACAAGAGGAACTCCCCATCCTAGGAAGATCTGAATGAGTAGGGAGCTCCGAAGTATGAGCAAAAACATCTTGACTATACGGGCAGGAAAAAAACAAATGATGCGCATCCTCTGCATGATGATTACAAAACACACATTCTAAAGGTAAAAACACATGGCTAAGCTCTAATCTCTTTTTTGTGGGAAGACCATTCTGACAGATTTTCCAAAGAAAAAATTTAATCTTAGGGGGGATATCTGCTGACCAAATCCAATCATAGTTCACTCGGCTATAGCTACCAGCTTTAATACCTTGTAAAAGGCGCGCACCTGACTGAACAGAATATTCCCCATTAGTTGTTAACCCCAGATGACCTTATCTTCAACCTTATTAGATGGGAGAAAAATACCACAAATATCCTTAACAACATTCGCAGGAACAAATTGCGTTAGAAGATCATAGTTCCAAATTCCTGCTTCGGAAATAAAAAAACTTACTTTAATATGTTCAAAATTTAGGCGCGGCAAGCATCTCTCACTAATAGGCGAGTCATAAACCCAATTATCATCCCAGAAAAAATAGCCTTACCATTCCCTACTATCCATCTTAGACCCCTCCTAAAAGGGGCCCTAAGAGCCATAAGCTTACGCCATTGCCACGAGATATTAGTCTTAGGTTGGTAAGAAAATAGAGATTCTCGCTTTAAATACTTTTGGGTAACCAACCTTACCCACAAATTAGCCGGCATTCTAATCAGTTTCCAAAGAAGTTTAAGTTGAAGAGCTTGATTATTAATTTTAGCTTTTCTTAACCCTAACCCACCCATCTTCTTAGGAAGACAAACCTTATCCCATCCTATCAAGTTAGGAGCTTTAGACTTAGGATCCTTGTTCCATAAGAAATTCCTATATGACCTATCCAAAGAAGAAAGGATATGAGGAGGTAAAGAGAAGCTCTGCATCTGAAAGCTTGTTTTTGCCGCCAGATTAGATTGGATCAAAACAGTTCTACCTGCCTGCGAAAGAGAATTAGCGCGCCATTTGGTTAACTGGGCAGAAACCCTTTCCTGAATCAAAGAAAAGGATGAATTGGTTACCTTACCACTGACTAGGGGACACCCTAAATAATTCCTCCGGGGTGTTAGACGTACACTGGAATGCTGATTTATGAAAATTAACTAATTGCCCTGACATGAGACAATACTTATCAAGGATGGATTTGATGGCAGTACAACTCTCTATTTTAGCTTTTGCAAATATCATAGTATCATCCACAAATGTAAGAAATGGAATGTTACACCTGGAATGACCCAGAGTGACCCCAATTAATTTGGGTGGTTCAATACTAGCTTGAAATAATAATCTAGCCAGCATTTCCGCACATAAAATGAAAAGATACGGAGACAGAGGATCACCTTGCCGAATACCCCAGGATGGGTAAAACATTTCTCCCGGAATACCATTAACCAGCACGGAAAAAGAAACGGTCGTAATACATTGCTCTACCCAACTAACCCATTTTTCACAAAACCCCAATTTTCGCAAACAGGCCAGTACATAACTCCATTCCAATCTATCGTATGCTTTTTCCATATCTAATTTAATAGCCACCCATCCTTCCCTGCCCTTTTTATTTTTTTAAAAGAATGAAACACTTCGTGAGCTAACAGAATATTATCCTGAATTAATCTTTCTGGGACAAAAGCTCCCTGTAGCGGATGGATTATTTTTCCTAGTACAATTTTCATTCTATTCGCCATAATTTTAGAAATAACTTTGTAAATAGTGGAACAAAGACTAATAGGTCTAAATTGATTAGGATTTTCTGGGTTTTCTACCTTTGGTATCAGCGTGATAAAAGTATGGTTTACCTCTTTAAGAAGTCTACTTGAATGGAAAAAGGACGCAATCGCACGGAATACAGAATTCCCTACTAGCGTCCAATATTTTTGATAGAAAAAGGGGTGAACCCATCAGGGCCTGGCGATTTATCAGGAGCAAGATCAAACACCGCCTCTTTAACTTCTTTCATAGAAACAGTCGTACATAATTGCTCATTATTTTCCTCAGATATTATTGAAGATAACAACTCTAAATCAATCTCTGAATCAAACCTACAACTTGCATTAGATTCAAATCTAGATTTGAAAGCAGACGTAAAACACTCTTCAATATCCTTTGGGTGAGATAGAGTTGTATTTGAAACATCCTTAATAGCCGAAATAATATTACGGTTTCTCCTAATAGAAGCACAAGTATGGTAGTACTTAGTATTGGCGTCTCCTAATTTTAGCTGATTAGATTTGGCACGTATTTTCCAATACATATCTTGAAGAGCAAGAAGTTTATTATGTTTAGCTAAAAGCAAAAATTGTCGATTACTCAAAGTTGAATTTATACCTTGCTCTTCTATACATTTTTGTATCTGCCCAAGCTTTTGCTCAACTGAAATTAATTGTCTATTAATATGTCCAAATCTAGTAGAGACCCATTTCTTAGCTAGAGATTTTAATAGCTTACATTTTTGGACTACACAGTACATATTAGAACCTTGAAATTTATGACACCAAGACTTCTTAATAATCACATCAAAATCTTTGCGAGTAGTCCATAATTTATCAAATCGAAATGGGGGAAACTTAAGATTACATCTACTTTGTAGTTCTACCGAAATAGGGCAATGATCTGACGAAGTGAAAGCATGATGCTTTACTTGAGCATTAGGAAACATACTAACCAATCTAAACTAACTATTCCTTATCTAGTTGTTCATAAATATTAGAAATACTATCTCTAGATTTTCGCCAAGTAAATTTATGACCACTACAAGGGAGCTCATAACAATCAATACTAGCAAAGAAATGGTTCATACATGCAAGTCTTGGAAAGCTAAAAGCCGCACCCCCTTGTTTATCTAAATGAGAACTCAACTCATTAAAATCACCCATTATAAGATAGGGTCCAGAAATATTTTGAATAAACTCAATTAACTCTTCCCAAAATGCATATTTCAGATGATAATTTGGCGATGCATAAATAAATAGCAAAGTAAAAGAAAAGTTCAACTCTAATAACTTTATATTACAAGACCAAAAGCGATCATACTTTTTAATAGATGAAAGTTCAAAAGGATTACAAGTAGGAACTTTCCAAAAAATCCACATTCCACCCGCTAAACCAAAAGAAGGCAGGTAATCAAAATGAGTAAAACCACACCTCCTTACACAACCATCCGAAGGAGGTGTAGAAAGTTTGGTTTCACACAGCATCATAATAGTTGCATTATTAATCTTGCAAAAAGATTTTACCTCCTCCAAAGCTAGAGGCCTCCTCCCCTCGAATATTCCAACTACTTATAAACATATTTAACAGATGGAAAAAAGAACCAGACCTACTGCTTGTTCCTCTTCAGATCAGAACTAGTTGAATCTGCTTCTACCATACCTTTTCTTCTCTTTGCAGAACTTGAAGACGAGAGATGCTCAGACTGACTAGCCCCTTCAACCCCCAGACTCTCTATGTGCTTAACTATTGAATGATCAGAGTAGATGGAATGAAAAGAGTTCTCAGGCTGAGAGATATACTCATCATCTATTTCAGCATCAACCATTTCATCCATAAGATACGTATCATCATCATCCACATCAGACTGATCTTGCATCTCAGCATTAAAAAATTCCTTACCATCATTCTCATGAAAAGGGTCAGCAGGTAGAATAGCATTAGCAAATAATTCTGAAGGGTAGACTACTCTCAGAGGGACTGGAGAGATAAACCCCAAATCTGGAGCAGGAGGGAGGGGCAATAAACAGTCTCTCCCTGGGCACAGAAGAGTGCACATCCAAGGGAGGGAGAGCACTCTCACCTGCTGCTAAAGAAGAGGGAGGGAGCACAGCAAAGTTGGTTGATTCATCATCAGAGGACAGAACATCAACTACATCATCAATAACAACATTCTTACCTTTATCTTGCATACCAGCAGGAGAAATCATAGCTTTCTTAGGAACAATAGAAGAAGGTTCATTAACAATGATACCTTTAGAACCATTTTTCTTAACAGCACCAGCAAAAACCTTAGCAGGATATTTCTTAGGACCAACAGAAAAAGAATTACCAGAAGGGCCCAACCTTGGCCTTGAAACATGCCTAGGCCTAGCCTCCACCACATTAGCTGGCTCAGCTGTGGTAGGAGGCATTGCTTGCCTATTAGCAGTACTCAAGAACTTAGCTAACCATTTCTTCTTTGGATTTTGCAACAACATAACCTTTCTTTCAGCTTTAGAAGGAGATAGCACAGCACAAAAATCAATCACGTGTTCATCACTACCACAGAAGCTACAGCCAACAGAAAAGTCCTCATACCAGATTAAATTACCACTCTCAACCCCACCAACGCCTTTAATTTCTACATATTCAACTAAAGGAGCAGTGATATCAACCCAAATGCATGCACGAGCAAATCTTATCTTGTGCCTCAACATAGACCTAGAGTCAAGTTTAATCAAGGAGCCAACATAATTTGCAGCTAGCAAATTAGCAATAGATTCAAAGTTCAATAACTCAGTTGGGAACCGAGGGATTCTAACCCACAAGTCCACCCATTTTACTTCCTCTAAGAAAGGATCAAAGTGAGCTTTCCAAGGGTAAATCACAAACAATTCACCCATGACATGCCAAGGCCTTTCAGACCAAACTAAGAAAAAATCCACATGATTAGCAAACCTAATAAGGACCCAATGATTCCCCATATCAAGATACTCCACATCACCCTTACAGAAACTCCAATCAGCCCTAGTCCTTGAGATAATAGTTCTCAAGTCCACAGGCTCACCTAACATTTTACCAACAAGACAAGATTGTGATAAGTCATCAATATCACGCTGGACCTGAGGGAGATCATCTAAAATGATCGCCTCAGGAAAAGAGGGAGGACCAGGAGGGTCAAAACAAACATCTTGCAACACATTTTTCCCAGATTTCTCACCAGACTCTAAAACTTTAGAGTTTACACAATCCCCAGCCCCAGAGATCTCAACACCAGTATTTTTAATAAGAACATCTTTAAAAGATGACTTTGACGCCATAATGAAAAACAAAACCAAGTAACAACAAGAGATAAATATTGGATGAGACAATTTATAAAGACAAGAAATTGCGTTTGAAAGAAAGCAAAGGAATTAGTTATACCAATTTACCTGGAATGAAGTCAATTTATAGAAGTAATACCACACCCACATACCTTTCTCACAAATCCACAAATGAATACCATCAGAGAAACCTCTAATCGCATTAAATGCAAAATCTGAAATTATGGATAAAGCTCCAAGAACAGCACGCCAAGTAAATGAGAAATAGGTTACCCATAGCGAAATGATTACAGTAAACCAAAAAAATTTAAGATCACACTCTCTCACTAGAAGATTTAAATGACCCATCACTTTCCAGACACCAAAAACCCTAGCTTTAAGATGAAATTTGTACTTGATACTAATAAATTGGATCCACCTCATCCAGATTAGCAGAGGATGAAAGATTTTAGAACACTCCAGCAGAAATTTAACTCCAGATCTACACGCATAGGCCTGCAAATCGTGAGAGATTAATTTAGCAGACCTACTTCTAGGGTGGCTAAACTCGCAATTATGACAGAAGAGAGAAAGCAGATTAGCGAAGAAATTGGACAAGCCAAACGCTACAATTAATCTTAATAGCAGATCTTGAGTGTTTAATAAGCATTGAAGGCTAAGAAATTGCGCAAAAATCAAGTACAATTGAATTGGGGATTTTTTGCATTGAGCTAGGGTTTTTCGGGCTGGGTATTGAAAAGAGAGGAAATTTTTACTTATCTCTCTAACTTTCTCTCTCATCTTTTTATATAAACACTAAACTAGCACGAACTTGCTTTATATAAACACTAAAGAGAATGGCATTTACAACTAGCACGACCTAAATCAGTAAGGTTTCATATGATAGCATTGCAACACACGCATTAATAATAAACAGAAACAAGCAACTTAGGACCCGTTCGTTATCATTTTTTGTTTTCAGTTTTCACTTTTTTTGAAAACTAAAATCCATAAACATGAAACCAAAAAAAGTGGTTTTCACTTTTTAGTTGTCAGTTTTCAAAAACATCATGTTCGCAATAAATTTGACTAATTTTTTATTTATTATAGAACATATATCATATGACTTTGAAAATCAAAAAAACCAAAAATCAGAAAACCGCAGTAATGCCGAACGGGACCTTAGTTTAACTGTGATCCATAACCACTTAATCACTAAGCTAGTAAAATTTAACAATCCTAGATAAGATAGGAACTAATTAGCCACCACTTAATTTGAAGCAATCTTTTAAGACACTCCTATGCTTCAAATGTGTAACAAAATTTTCTGCCAACACGTCTCTTCAATCGTGTGATGCATATTTTGTCACCGCCTTTAATTTTTGTTTATTGATGCAATTCTCACCAAACTCTACCGTTTTGGACTTTGAAGCACTTCTTTTTATGGTGCATTTCTCCCTCGCAATTTAAAAGAAATCTTCTTTTATGACCACTTGTGACGTAGATGCTTCCTCAAAAATTTGAACATTATATTCCTTGCCATATGCACAAAATTTTTGACCATTGAGACATTTTGGCTTTTTCTTATGCCAATAACCCTTTACATCATAATCAACTTTCTGAGAATTGATTGCATGGAAGAGATTTGTCTTTCTCTTACCATAAAAAGACTTGGCCAATAGGGGACCTCCAATCCTTTCACCATCTGCACTTCTCATGCTTCTTCTTTGATCCATTATTTGATAATTGACATCAATTGACTTCTATATTCTCTAACACCAACAGTTTTAGTGAGATCTAATTTTTCAACTTCCCTCTTGAGATTTAAGATTTGCTTCAATTAAGATTTGATTGTTTCCCTAGAATAACTCCTCCATCAGTTTCCCCCTTGCTTCTTTGGAAGAATATCAAACATAACACGTGTTAAATTTCAATGGATTTGTCAAACAAACACGAAAATTAATCTGGACAAAGTGTGTCAATGATTTGGTATGGACAAAGTATAAAATAATACTACTACTTCATTTTCTTTACCTATACATACAGAGTTAGAAGGGTCAAATGATGAGGTATACAAAGTTATAAGGGTAAATTGAGGGTGAAGAGAGTAACATGTACTCCCTTATTACACAAATATTTACTCACTTTCTTTTTTGGTAATTTTACTAAAAGTTACTTATTTTCGTATTTTCTATTTAATGAGAATATATCTGAGGATGTACCTACTGCTACTATGTAATCAGTTGTACCTAAGCAATTCTGTTATAACTGAGTTTGTTATGATTAGCATGTGTTATAACTGAATCAGTTATAATTGGCACGTGCTGAATCATTTCATGTAATATAGCTTTGGTTATAAATACTCTCATCCTCTCTTGTAAGAACTCATTCAGAAATAATACAAAACACCTATACTTCTACTCTCTATTCTTTATGCTATGAATTCTATTCAATCTTAGTAGTATTTCAAGACTGATAACATGGTATCAGAGCTTTTATCCGCAATCTTTCGTCATTTTTGTACCTAAAATCAGGTTACATTCTATTCCTTTACTGAAATTCAGTAAGCATGAAATCTGGAAAATAATGATGTGCTTGTGACTGTGTAAATGTGATTGTTTTGTTTTCCAGCAAATTGTTGATTGTAAATCTTGGTGTATTCTTGGAGAATTGTGAGTTGTGGCATTGAAATTTTGATGATTAAGTTCTCATAACTGGAGAATTGGAGAATTGTTGTGTTGTGAATTGTTATGTTGATTGATTTCTTTTCAAATAGAAGAGTATTTGATTAGTGTTGAATATAATCTGGAAAGTGTATTAGAGAAAGATTTCTTGAAAATCATGGCTGAAAATTCAACACCTCCACCTGAACCCACTACTGTTTTAGGAAGTGTTTATTATATTCACCCTTATGATTCTACTAATACTAAACTGGTGAATGAGTTGTTTGCTGGAAACAACTATGGAGATTGGAAGAGATCTATGATGTTGATTTTGTCGTCTAGAAATAAACTTTGCTTTGTGGATGGATCTTTAGAGGAACCTAGTGTCACTATGCAAATTACAAAGCTTGGCATAGGTGTAATGATCTAGTCACTGGATGGTTATTGTTTTCTCTCGAAAAACAAACTGCCAAGAGTGTATGGTATTATAAGAAGGCTAGGGATATATGGCATGATCTTGAAGAAAGGTTTGGACAGGCATCTGGAACACAGTTGTTTTCATTACAACAACAAATTTCTGAAATGCAGCAGGGGAAGATGTCTGTATCTTCATTCTTTTCTGCCATAAAAGCACTATGGGATGAACTAGATGACCTAGATCCATTACCTGTTTGTACATGTGGTGCAACTTGTGTTTGTACATTGACTAAAAGACTGTTAAAAACATAGCAAGAGCAGAGACTAATGTTGTTCTTAATGAAACTTAATGATGATTATGTTCAAGCAAGAACAAATATTCTGATGATGCAGCCTTTGCCAAATCTGAGCACAGCCTATAGGCTTCTTGTTCAAGAAGAGAGGCATCAGGAAGTTAGTGGGCTTGTTACTCAACATGATGATATGGCTTTTGCAGCATATGATAAAAGAAAGCATTATGAAAGATATGATAGAAATAAGCCTTCATATCCTGCTTCTAAACAGTCACAAACATTGATTGGGCATAAAAGATCTTCTGTATGGTATTGTGATTATTGTAAAAACTCCTGGGCATGAAATTGACAGATGCTACAAACTTCATGGGTTACCTCCCCATTTGAGTGGAAATAGAGAGAAAAGATCAGCTAACATGGTGCAAAATACATAAGATGAATCTCATAATCCACCTGCTGAAACCAAGACAATAACTGTTGATCAATACAATAACCTCATGTCTTTACTTAACAAACAACAACCTGATGATATTAGCACCTCCACTGGAGAGCAATCTACTGCACATGGAGCTGCATTTATGTCAGGTAAACTTTTTTTTTGTCTGATATGGGCATTTCTTGGGTACTAGATAGTGGTACAACAGACCACATTTGTTGTGATCTAAGTCTGTTTGTAAGTTTTAAAGATAATGATGATCATAATGACACCATAACTATACCTGATGGAAGAAAAGTAGCCATTGCACATAAAGGAATAGTTCATCTAAATTCTGACATTATCTTGCATGATGTGTTACATGTTCCCCATTTTCAGTTTAATTTAATTTCTATTCCTAAACTTTGCCAAGACATGAATTGTTCAGTGAATTTTACTTCAAATTCATGTATTGTCCAGGCACCTTCTTTGACCCAGCCTCTAGTTCTTGGTAATCTGAAGCATGGACTATATTGCACCAACTCCTCAAAGACTTCAATAGCTGCTGGAAATAGTATACCTCATGTTGCTTCTGCTTCCATTAATGTTTCTTCCAATAAATGTATAGAACAAGCCAAATTGTGGCACTTAAGATTAGGTCACTTACCTTTTCATTTTATGAAATATGCTCAACCTAGTCTCAATCTAGATGATATTCATTCTTGTATGTGTCAAATTTGCCCTGCTGCTAGGCAAACAAGACTCCTTTTTTCACAAAGTTCAATAAAAACTATCAAACCCTTTCAATTGATTCATGTGGATTTATGGGGTCCCTATAATACTTCTACTTACAATAATTGCAAGTTTTTTGTCAAAATTTTAGATGATTATTCTAGGCATACTTGGGTGTTCTTACTTAAACATAAATCTGATGTTGTTCAGATTTTAGAAAATTTCTTTGCATATGTTAACACTCAATTTCATTGCTCAATTGAATGTATGAGGTCTGACAATGCAAAGGAATTATGTGAGGGAAAGCTGCTGCAAATTATGTTACAAAAAGGTGTTGTCCATCAGACTAGTTGCCCAGATACACCACAACAAAATGCAGTTGTGGAAAGAAAGCACATGCATATTCTGGAAATTACCAGAGCTTTATTTTTTCAATCTAAAGTGCCTGCTGCATATTGGGGTGAATGTATTTTGTGTGCTGTCCATTTGATTAACAGAACCCCTCTTAAAGTTCTTAAACACATTTCCCCTTATGAAAAACTCCACAATACATCTCCTTCTCTTGATCACCTTAAAGTGTTTGGTTGCCTTTATTTTGTCTCTACAAACAAATAAGGTAGAACCAAGTTTGAACCAAGGTCAGAACCTTATATGTTTCTTGGCTATCCCCCACATCAAAAGGCATACAAATTATTACACCTTCATACCAGAAAAGTCTTAGTTTCCAGAGATGTCATATTTCATGAACATCACTTTCCATTTCATTTTTCTTCCTCTCATACTCCTCATACACCTTTCTTTCTTCCTACTACTACTGATCCCTCTCCTTTTACCTATGATGATGTCCCTGATGTTTTTACCTATTTATTACCTAATTTATCTTCTTCTCCTCCTTCTACACACATGTCATCAGATCATACAGACAATGATACCACTTCTTCTCTTCTCCCTGATCCATCTAATGCCACATCTGCACCTACTGTCCCTCTTACTCCACCTTCTCCTCCCAGATTAAATCAGATGGAATTCTTGAAAGATATAAAGCCAGGTTAGTGGCTAAAGGTTACACTCAGCAGTATGGGGTAGACTTCCAAGAGACATTCTCTCTAGTTATAAAGATGGCCTCTGTAAGAGCTTTAATAGCCTTGGCAGCTTCTAAACACTGGCCTTTATGGCAACTTGATGTCAATAATGCATTCCTTCATGGGGATTTGCATGAAGAAGTCTGTATGAAGATGCCAGAAGGTATACCTAATCCTACTAATCAAGTTTGTCTTCTAAAGAAATCCTTGTACGGCTTAAAACAAGCTAGTAGGCAATGGTTTGCTAAGTTGGTAAGTGAATTACAACTTCAAGGGTTCTCTCAATCCAAGAATGACTATTCTTTATTTTTAAAGAAAAACAATTCTCATCTCACAGTTGCTGTTTATGTGGATGATGTCATTTTAAATGGCACTGATTCTTCTTCTATTGATGCACTTAAGTCTCATCTTGACAAAACTTTTAGTATAAAAGATTTGGGAAGGCTTAGCTACTTTCTGGGTATAGAGATTGGTTATTCTCCTGCTGGGATTACTCTTACACAAAGAAAGTTCACAAAAGAACTTCTTGTTACTGCTGGCATTTCTTCACCAAAGGCAGTTGCTACTCCTCTCCCACTTCACTTAAAACTCTCTGCTAATGCCAATGATCCTTTTTCAGACCCTGCCTTTTATAGATGTCTTGTAGAAAAGATAAACTTTCTTACTAATATAAGACCTGACTTGAGTTATATCGTCCAGACTTTAAGTCAATATATGCATACTCCTTCAGTTCAGCATCATAAAGCTCTACTTCATGCTCTTCACTATGTTGGCTCTACTTCTGGTCAAGGAATTCTCCTAAGAGCATCTGATACTCTTTGTCTCCAAGCCTTCTCTGATAGTGACTGGGGTTCTTGTGTTGACACTAGAAGATCTGTTTCTGGATATCTTCTTCTACTTGGTCAATCACCTATAAGCTGGAAAAGTAAGAAATAATCAACTGTTTCCAAATCTTCCTCTGAGGCAGAATATAGGGCCCTTGCTTCAGCTGCCTCTGAAGTTACATGGATGGTCAGGCTACTTGAAGAACTTGGAGTTATTGATCTTAAGCCAGTTACACTACATTGTGACAATCAAAGTGCTTTGCACATAGCTAGGAATCCTATGTTCCATGAACGCACAAAGCACATAGATATTGATTGTCATTTCACAAGGGATAAGGTATTGGAAGGACTCATTCACCTAGCCTACTTACCTACTGGAGATCAGCTGGCAGATGTCTTCACAAAGATATTTCCCTCTCCTCAATTTCACTCTTTACTGTCCAAGCTTGGCATGCTTCCTACCCTACCTAGCTTGAGGGGGGGGGGGGTAATGAGAATATATCTGAGGATGTACCTACTGCTACTATGTAATCAATTGTACCTAAGCATTTCTGTTACAATTGAGTTTGTTATGACTAGCATGTGTTATAACTGAATCAGTTATAATTGGCACGTGCTGAATCATTTCATGTAATATAGCTTTGGCTATAAATACTCTCATCCTCTCTTGTAAGAACTCATTCAGAAATAATACAAAACACCTATACTTCTACTCTCTATTCTTTATGCTATGAATTCTATTCAATCTTAGTAGTATTTCAAGATTGATAACACTGTTTTGAGATTTGAGGCTCACAATTACATTTTATATTATTACTCATGTCTCGTTACTTTATAATTATCTCTCTTGATCCCACCTACTCTTCCCATATTTTCTTGCTTTTTGTGAGAAAGGAGGTGGGTAAATTTTTCATGAAGGAACGTATGATTTGTCACGAGAAGTAAATCAAAAGAAGGTAGAAAAAAAGATATTACTGAAAAACAGTTAAAGTATGTTATGAGATGTATAATTTGTTGTAACACCTAATAACATATTCATCTCATTATGCCATAAAGAGAAAACAATGTATACTTGAAAAACAAAAGACAAAGAGAAGTGTTAAGAATTTCCCAAGTGGGTGCAAAGCATCGTGCCACATTGTCAATAGTAGGGGAGAGGAGACTAGTTTATAATATAGTAAGCTAGTCGTCCTATTACCAATTGATTTAATTATGGAACCTTATTAAGCTTGTGGCCAGTCTACCTCACTTACAAGTATGAGTCTGTTGTATGAAGGTAAATTTTATCAAAGCCGGTGGTTCGACTTGGGTAGGTACAATGTGGTTGCATACTAGCTGATCTCATGGATGACCAAAGATGTTGTATAGTAGCATAGATTGAGGGGGAGTTCAGCCACACCCATGTGAAATGGGGGAAATCGTTGAGAATTCCCTAGTATGTCCAAAGTATTGTCCTACGTTGGTAAAAGTAGGGGGTGAGGACACTAGTTCATAATCTAGTAAGATACTCTTCCTATTACAACTGATTTTATGATGGAAAATTAGTGGGCTTGTGACTATTCTGCTGTACATACATGTATGAGCTTGTCTTGGCAACCAACCGTTTGAGTCTCTTAGGGGACTCAAACGGCGGTAATTTGGTCATTTTATGCGTTGGAAGATTTCACGCGCGTGTAGATGACATTTGCTTGGTACCAATGCTAGGTTATAATGGTACCATTCTCCGAAAATATTGATACCTTGGTACCAGTCCTAATAGCAATTTGATACCAATGTCAAGTTATAATGGTACCATTGTGTTTTAGTTTGGGTGTTTGAGTCTTTTTTGGACTCAAACCGTTGGTTACCAAGCCTTTCTCATACATGTATGGCCATGTTGCATGTAGGCTAATAGAGAGTATAGAAACAAAGATATTCAATTTATTGTCACATCTAATGACAAACATTCAAAATTTTAGCACACATTAAAAATACTCGTGCATTGCGCGGAAATCAAAATTCAGAACTTGTATGAATTGATAATACAAAGATAATTCCCTACCCCAAATAATAATCAAAGAATAATAACCTTCCTCGAGACCAAGGACTCTTGGGCAATAGTATGGCGTTATATCTTCTATATGAGAGATCAAGTTTCAAATCTTGGTGGAAGCAAAATTTCAAAATTGTTGGGAGTTGGGAAGTGGGGAGTACGGGTCGTGTTGGGCCTCTAGGTGAGCGGCCCTGTACGAAGGTAGCCCAAAGGAATTTCATCTTACCATGGATTTCCATAGAGACCCAAAAAATAAAAATAAAAACCTCCCTATAGTATTAATGACTTCCCTATTATGTAATCATACCTATTAAAATAATGGATTTATGCATATAAAAGACATTAAACAGACATCCTAATGTTCCTAACAGTCAAGTCGGCTTATTCTCATAGGGAAAATCATGTCCCTAATAAGTAACAACCATCTAAAACAACTCTAGTTGACAATACAGATATTTGGTTCAATCAATACCAAATTGCTTCTAACCTTGCATTGATAAAAAAAAACCTAAATCCAATAAACATGAACACATATATAATCTAACTAAATTAGGGATTTAATCTAATTAAATTAGGGATTTGGAGAAAAGCATACATTAATTCATGCTAAGATTCAACCTATTCCTACCTAAACTATCGGTCTGATATAATTATGCAAACAATACGCAAATAAAAGATAACTAAATGCGTAAAATAAGATAGAATTTACCAAAAGTAAGAAAAATCAGATAATGAAAGGAGTAAAGAATCTCTATTATGTAAGGGAAGACGGGAGGATTGGGTTGGGTGTCCATACTAAATTACTATATATTCTCAAATAAAAATTAATCAAAATAACCAATTTAACGATTTCTTAAAAAAAAAGAAGGTCAAATTACACTGCGGTTCTATCAAATTTCAAAGCAGTTTATCAACTTCATTAACTTTTTTTTTCAGTTAAAAATACGGATTTAGATAGATGTTATTTTGTAATTGATTTTGTTTCTTTTGCATTGCGTGCGTATAAGAGTACTACTAAAGAATCTAACTATGGAGTTGATGGAGTCTTACACCTAATAAGTGATGTGGTGAAGAACTCTAGTTCTAAAGCTCTGTTCTTTTTATGCTGAATTGAGCTAAATTCAGCTAAATTGAGCTAAATTGATGTACACTAAATCAATTTAAAAAACTAGTTAAACCTGAATTGAAGTGAAAGGAACTAAAATAAACTAAACTGAAATTGAGGGAAAAAAACAGATCCTAACGCAAATCCCAATACTTATAATAATTTTAATCGTCTTACATTTTGGATGTTCAATTGACCTAAAACTCTCTTCTAATTTGCGGGCTTATTAATTATACATGGGCTTTTAATATTATTATGATTCGTGTGCATTCACAAATCACAAGCCCAGTCTCATCCTATTAAGTTGACCACTTATTGACAGCGCTGCACCACTTTCCAGTACGCATTCGGCCCAGGCCTACTAAACAAAAGCCGAGCTTCAGCCTCCGACAAAATCAACACAAAAGTAACTTAGAAGTGTAATTTCGTAATATGTAGAAATCCATGCTAAATAAAAATATAGGGAGAATGTTATCAAATAACCAATAAATATTTCATATGTAATGCATAATATATTGTATTATAACATATTAAACTTAATAGTTAGAATCATAACATTATGGTATGTAGTCAATACTTATCAATAGTTGTAACTCGTTATCGACATACTCCCTCTTTTCTTTTATTTTTCTTACTTAGAATCTTGACATTATTCATATATATAAAGAATCTACTCAATTTTCCTCAACTTATAAAAGAAAAATAGTCATGTGGAATCGTATTTAATTCGTCTCAAATACTATTTTATTAATATCCAATCGTTATAATTTTTACTAATATATGATAAAAGATATTTAAGTTCATTGGAAGACGCGCAGAGGAAAGTGAGAATGGTTTCACCATCTATTTGAGTCTATTATATGCAACAAAAATGAGAATTCAAATTATTTTGAGAAGCTAATTATTTTATAGTAACTAAAACTTGGAATTAGATTCAGTGAACTGATATAAGAATCAACTTTTCCTAAAAGAAACAATAGAGGAAGTATGTCTCAAATCATGATTTCTTAATCATTGTTGGGGAAAAAAAAAATAGAACACCATGGAAATAAATTAGAGGATTCATATTAAATTATTTATTCCTGTATCAAGAGCAAGTTATAACTTTTCGACATATTATAAGAGTGTGTTATGTTCACCTTAGGAAAATAACTTTCAGACCTCATTATGTTTATATAGATGCAAATATATATAAGATGAAATCGACTCTAATCAATTTTTAATATGTTCAATAAATTATTAAATTCATGTAAAAAAACGCATGGTAAGTGTCACACTAGCCTTTTACCGTTCCTCACCTCTCATTAGCCCCCAACCAAAAAGAATCCTTCCATAATTCATTAGCATTTTATGACATTTTCTCTCACTAAACCACTTGTGTTTATAACCTCTATCTATACTAATATATTAAAAGGCGTGCATAAATCAGGAACGGTGCCACGTGGTGCTCTCCCTAAGGAGTTTTAGGTCATGTAATCCATGTACAATAAAAAAAATTAGAAATTGCATAGTATAGGTTTTGATCCCGTGACCTCAAGTTCATGTACTAAAGTTTTAACCACTAGACCAAGTTGTATTTAGTGTTATCATATCAAAGTACAATATTAATAAATGAAATTTTTTCTTATCGGGGCATAGCCCGGGCCTTATAACTAGTTTTCTTTATGAAAATTGGCATCCTTGAGAATTGAGCAACTCTCTTTTCTCCCAAAAACATCCATTCAAACAAAATTATCAACCAAGTCAAAATAACTCCACATAAGAGTCAAACTCACAATTCACAAATTATCAAATCCCATTGCATTTGGGGAACTCACAAACAACAATCCACCAATCTAATCCCATCATTCAAAGAAAAAAAAATTCGCATTTTAGCCCAGCCCATAACAAAATATACTATTCAACTATTTATAGGACACAAAAAATAGGTATTGTTTTCCTAACTTCGTTGTATTTTTTACTGTTATTACTTCTTCCAGTTACAAATTACAATATTCCTCTCTTTTTGTGTGTTGGCTTGCCCTCATCTCCTGGAACAAAACACACATATACACTCAATTTAACAAGTGTATTACCATAAAGAAGGAGAAAAAATCGGCCTTACTTAACAACAAACTTTTTAGAACAAACTTTATTTCATCATATATTTTTTCAAGGAAGAACAAACTTTGTCAAATTTGTTACATTCCATTAAAAAGAGACGTCAGTACTTCTTTCTTTTACTGAATCTTTATTTTTTTATAACTCATCAATTCCTCTCATTTCTCTTGCAATTGCATGCACTTCTTCAATGTTACACACTGCATAAATTTCTTTTCTTACTATATTTATTCTGAAATTAATCTGGTTCTATATTTTGTTACCTTACTTATATTTAATTCTTCTCTTAACTATATATTATTAGATCTTAGAGAAAATTAATGAGAAAAGAGAGAAAGATGGATGTAGATGATGAACAAGTGCAAGTGATGGACTTGGAGGCTCAACAAAAGAAGACATCAGAATCTGATTTACCTAAAATTCAGAAAAAAGCTAAACATCCAGTTATACTGAAGGTATTTTTTTAGGGTTTATGATTTCTTGATTATTTTAGCTTCATTTTTGCTTTTAGGGTTCTTTCTTGATTAATGATATTAGAATCCTAACTAGTGTAAAACATGCAAGTTAATCAGTTGCATTATTTGTAGTTGCAGAATGTATTACTTCGTCTAATTTTTTGTTTTAAAATTCTGGTAGATTATATTGTTAGAAGTTTTATAATAAGATGGGTGATCATCAAATAAGGAAATAAATCTTGAAGAATCAAGAAATATTTTTATTTGATTATGTTGTAGCGAATTTAAATTCATTCTAATCCCCCCAAAAAAAACAATTAAAAAGTAGTTTTTACGTAATTTGGGTAACTTTTGGATGAATATTCATATTTTCGGTGATATACGTATTTTTGGTATTGCCGTATTGGCAACTATGTGAGTCATACGATATTTATTTTTATGCTTTCTGCTTAAAAACAAAAAAAGTATGAAAATCTCTCGTTCACTTTAATGCATACCCCAATTTTCGCTAATTATGGCAACTTATATTGGTTGCTGGTACAACTATCGGTGTGCTTTTGACCCAAAATGGGGGTGGGGGGAGTAAATGTTAAAAGCAGTCATTTTGTGAAGAACATAAATATTTTCATAAGCTTCTATGAAAGAGATATACATGTGAAAAAAAGAAATGCAATTATAGAAAGAAAAGCAAGATGTAAACATAATCATGAATACACCTCAAAATCAAAGGAAAAAGATTTAAGGTGTGAATGAAACATGAATATACGTCTTAGGTGAGACGGACTTACACTAACTTATTGTAAAATCGATAAAAAGTGTCTGTAGGAATACTACATATGCCACTAACAAGCTAACAATTTCTTTGGTACTAATACCTTCTCTTTTGGGAGGGGGTTTCAGCCTTATTTTGTGTGTATTCTTATAGGAAAAATGTAACTTGTTTTAATATCATGTACCAAATGAAATATACATATGTTTGCTTTTGACATGATAATGTTTTGAAAGGAAACTAAGAATTTCTTTCACATTTCGCAGTTTAAAGATGTTGTGTACAAAGTAAAATTTCCATCACAGAGGAAGAAATTTTTTAAGCAAACGACATCTTCACCAGTAAGAGAACGGGTCATACTAAACTCAATTTCGGGTGTGGTATATCCGGGCGAAATGCTAGCAATGCTCGGCCCTTCTGGCAGTGGTAAAACCACCCTCTTGACGGCCTTAGGTGGCCGACTAGGCGGCAACCTCAAAGGATCCATAACTTATGATGGAAAACCATTCTCAAATCAAATGAAGCGAAACACCGGTTTTGTAACACAAGATGATGTGCTTCATGCTCACTTAACTGTCACAGAAACTCTAGTTTACACTGCACTATTAAGGCTACCCAACACATTCACCAAAGAACAAAAAATTGGTGTAGCTGAGGAAGTTATAATCCAAATGGGCCTGACTAGGTGCAAGAATAGCATTATTGGAGGCCCACTTTTGAGGGGAGTTTCTGGTGGTGAAAGGAAGAGGGTTAGCATTGCACAAGAAATGTTGATTGACCCAAGTTTGTTGTTCCTGGACGAGCCCACTTCAGGATTGGATTCAACCACGGCCCAAAGAATCGTGTCTGTTTTGTGGGAATTAGCCCAAGGAGGGAGGACTGTTGTGATGACTATACATCAGCCTTCAAGTAGGCTATTCTACATGTTTCATAAGGTGTTGCTGTTATCTGAAGGTAATTCATTGTACTTTGGAAGTGGATCGCATGTTATGGACTACTTCGAGAGTGTTGGGTATGTCCCCTCTGTTCCAATGAATCCTGCTGATTTTCTCCTGGATCTTGCAAATGGTATGTGATCAAATGTTCTATACTTGTAACATTTATCCACGAAAATTTATCGAATGTACTTAGGCAATCAATACTCTTAAGATCTATGAAGCACGGAAATGGCTTAGAGGAAGAGTACTTTTTTCTAAGTAGTTTCCCCGTTTCAAAAAACAAAAAATCATTTTCGTGCTACATAGTTCAAAATGGACGAACTCTAGCTAGATTAAGCTAAGAGAAGTATCGATATCTTAGCTCTTGCTAGGTACATTCTCTTCACCTAAAATAATAAGTTTCAGGCTGGATTTTTAGATCTAATAAGGATTGATCAAGTCCAATCAGGTCTAATAAGTACAGTTTAGAAAATTTCAGGTGAAGGAGACGTACCATTTTAAGTCATGTCATCCTTTTAAGTCAAATTATGTGGTGAATTTCAGGAGTTTCTCCGGATGAGTCGGAAGATATAGTGACTGTTAAAGAGAAACTGATTGTGGCCTACAAGAATAACATAGCAAACGAACTGAAAGCAGATTTGCGAGAAGAAGAGAATGAGGAGGCAGATCATAGAAAGGAGGCTAATACAGAGATTGAGAAATGGCCAACCACTTGGTGGCAACAATATACTGTACTTCTAAAGAGGGGTCTTAGAGAGAGGAAGCATGAGTCCTTTAACATTCTTAAGATAGCACAAGTTCTTATCGTTGCTTTTATCGTAGGACTTCTGTGGTGGCAGTCCAAGATCACCCATCTACAGGACCAGGTAATAATTGAATGTTAATGGCTCTCATCAATTACTCTTTTCTAAGTTTAATTCGCCAAGAGTTCATATAGCAGGATGCATCTTATTGATTAACTTGTCTTAAATGATCTCTCATTTTTCTTCATATCTAAAATTATATATCCAAACTAACATAGGCGAGCTCACATATTTTAAAAGACGTCAATTAGCAACCCAGTCTCTATGCGCACATTGATGCCACTTAAGTCTTTATACATATTACCAATACATTATTGATCTTGAACTGTACTAATGAACAATCTATTGATAATTTGATATACTTGAGGATTTGAATGAATTTGGATTTTGTTACACAGGTTGGACTTCTGTATTTCTCCACTGGATTTTGGGGTTTCTTCCCATTATTTGACGCGATATTTGCATTCCCACCAGAACGTATGGTACTAGCCAAGGAACGATCATCAGGAATGTACAGACTATCTTCTTATTTCTTCGCACGAATGGTAAGCGATCTTCCTGTGGAGCTCATACTACCCACAGTATATGTGATCATAACATATTTCATGGGAGGACTCAAACGCAACGCTGCAAGTTTCCTCTATTACTTGTTCTCTCTTCTCTTAAGTATCATGGTCTCACAAGGCCTAGGCCTCGCGTTAGGGGCTCTCGTTATGGACCTAAAAGCCGCGACCACCTTAGGGTCCGTGCTCATGCTCACCTTCCTCCTAGCCGGTGGCTTCTATGTTCAAAACATCCCTGCTTTTATTAAGTGGATTAAGTACTTATCAATTCTCAATTACAACTTCAAATTGCTCTTAGGCTCACAATTTAAGCCAGGGGACACCTACCCTTGTGATGGAGACACAAAGGTGTGTTTAGTCGAGGATTTTCCTTCTGTAAGATCAGTGGGAATTAGAGGCCAGTTTGTTTCTGCAATTGTTTTGGTGATTATGTTTGTGGGTTATAGGCTAATTGCTTATTTTGCACTTACGCGTATTGGAGTAACAAGAAAGAGTAGGACAACTAAATCTTGGTTGTTATGCTTAGACTAACTAATAGTGATTTTGATAGAGTAAGAAATATTTTATTTTGATTAGAGACCAATTTCTCTATCATGAAGTTGCATTGTTTACTGAACTTTTTCGTATATCTTCTACATCTTTTTTATAACAGAGTGATGAGAGTTGGACTCTTATTTATGAGCATATGTTTCCGGATGCACTCTAGACGTGTGCAGATTTTGGATGATTATTCCTCATATGAAGCCATCCAAATGAATATAAGAATACAAAATAAATGTAGATACAACTAACTATCTCTATGTGTAAGTGGTCTCACCTGAAAGTTAATACTTAACAATGTATTACTAACTATTTTCTCTATTTTTTAATAGATGCATCATATTAACTGGTCACAATTGTCGATTACATTGACCATCAATATTTTCAATTATATATTACTGAAAATTGTAAAAAAAAAATTACTCGTAATGGTTAATATATATACATTGAGATTAAACCAACAACAATTAATAGAGTAGTAAATATGGTCTAAGTTAATATCTAAGGCTCTGTTCTTTTGAATTGAATTAATAAAAGTTTAGTTTAGTTCAGACAAGTTCAGTTCATTTCATTTCAATTCAGATTAGTTAGTTTTCTCTCACAGTTTTCTTTACTTCAGTTCATTTTAGTTGAGTTTAGACAAATTCAATTTAATCCAGAAAAACAGAGTCTAAATAATGTCAAAAGTTAACATATTACCGCTATTAAGAAACAAAAGGAAGTCTTACTATACTTTTAAAAGACGAATAATTAGGCTGACTTTAAAATAAACCAATATTTATAGTTTATTTTTGTAAGGAGAAAAAGTGGGACAAATTAGTCGAATTTTTTCCTTGGATAATGCAAAAATGGGTTTTAATTCCCAAAATATGCCCAAAAATATTAAAATTCCCTGCGTACCGTCCACGTAGGACGGCACGCGAGAATTTTTTTTTTTAGTAAAACCGCTACTTGCAGTAGCGGTTTACAAGCGCCGAGAAATTTTTTTTTTTTTAACTTAGGCAAAACCGCTACTCGGAGTAGCGGTTTACAAAAAAAAAAAAAAAAAAAAAAAAAAATTTTTTTTTTTTTTTTTTTTTTTTTTTTGTAAACCGCTACTCCGAGTAGCGGTTTATTATGAAAACTGATTTCTGCTCACCATATTTTGCGCAGATAAACCGCTACTCCGAGTAGCGGTTTATATTTATAAACCGCTACTCCGAGTAGCGGTTTATATTTATAAACCGCTACTCCGAGTAGCGGTTTATATTTATAAACCGCTACTCCGAGTAGCGGTTTATATTTATAAACCGCTACTCCGAGTAGCGGTTTATTTTAAAATTAAACCGCTACTTTGAGTAGCGGTTTCCATGGGTTAAAACAAAAAAAAAACAATTTTCTCGCGTGCCGTCCTACGTGGACGGTACGCAGGGAATTTTAATATTTTTGGGCACATTTTGGGAATTAAAACCCACTTTTGCATTATTCAAGGAAAAAATTCCAAATTAGTCCAAAGTTTTTGCATATTCTAACAATATCACGTCATCTTCTTTGCCAACAGTGTATGTATGTAACACATTCTGACAAATCCAAAAACAAAGTGGCCATGTTGGGATTTTTTTTTTTTTTGGCAACAAAGGGAACATATATAAAAATAGGAAATCAAAACGAGTTCAACATCTTAGCCATGGTCCGAGTGACCATGCACCATATTACCGATATTACAGTTACGTGAGTCTGTTTCTAGAAAGTTAATACAAACCGGGGGAGGGGTACAAAGTTCATTCAAAATATTAAAGCCTACGGTCCTCCCTTGTGCATATTTTGCTAATGAATCCGCAAGCTTGTTGGCGAGTCTCCCTTCATGCTGTAGCTCTAACCCTGGATTTCCTTGGAGCAATTCCCTACATTCAAGAATAGCATTATACATAATATTCCTTATCTTTCTATTGCTTTTTATTTCGTCGACCGCATTTACGTAGTCCGACGCAATGATGCACCGGGACCAATCCTGATTGACTGCCCATTTTATAGCCATTAAAATGGCTCTTAATTCAGCTTCCATGGCATTTGCACAGTACGAGATCAAAAAAACCGCACCCTGCCACTTACCAAAGTGGTCTCGGCAAGTTGCCGCAAAACTAGATTTTTTTGTTAGTAAGAGGAAAGAACTGTCCACATTGATTTTCAAGATTGAAGCTGGGGGAGGGGCCCAAACTGGCTCACGGGGGGCAAAATTTGAGGAGGATGATGGGTTTAGAGAGAGGGAGGGGGAGGTGAGGGGGTAGTGGTCGGGTGCTTTACCCACCTTAGGTTGGTCCCTAGAATAGAACCATTCGGTGGCGGCCCAACTGGACTTTTTGATTGTACTGGAAGAGGAAATGTTACTCTTGGTGAAAACCCATGCGTTTCGCCTCAACCATAGGCCCCATAATGTGAAAAGGAAATCAACTTCCGGGGGGATCCCATTTAGAGGGAGGTTAGTATTTTTTGTGATTTTTTCTTTTAGCCATTCCTTGAATGGAATATTGATGTTGTGGTACTCCTTCTTTTTATCCCACACCTGGATGGCTCTAGGGCACTCTCTAACGATGTGGCTCATGTTTTCGACAATAAGAGGGCAAAAAGGACAAAATTTATTGTAAGAGTTAACTCTATAATTTATGTTTTCGTTTGTTGGCATTCGATTCCACCAAACTTGCCAAAGGAAGAACTGGTGTTTAGGAAGGCCTGGGCTCTTCCAAATCCAACCCCAGTCCTCGTTATCTTTGGGGGGGGAGAGAAATAAGTTAGCATTTTTTGAACTGAACTTGCCCTTTACAGTCCAGGTGGAATAAGTAAGGTCGGCCTTTGAAGATAATTCAGTGGCTCTCACTCTTTCCACTAGGTCCTTGGGGAGATTAATGGAACAAACCGAGGTGATGTCATTGTGTTTTAACGAGCTCAGGCACAGGTTTTGTTCATTGATATTTAACGGCCCCTGCACTAGAGATCTGAGGCTGTCACCTTGTAACCATTTATCGTTCCAGAGGTTAATGTTGGTCCCATCACCTGCGACCCAGGCAATGCTATGTTTATAGGTCTCCCACCCAACTCCTATGTTCTTCCAAATGTGAGACCCTTTTTTAAAACTTAGGGGCTCATTTCTTTTATTAATGTATTTTTCTTTTATAATGTCTCCTGCCCACATCAAGTCATTGTCTAATTTCCAGCAAAGGCGCGCAAGGCTTACCTTATTGATATTACTATGATTAGTAAAGCCTAGCCCCCCGTAATTTTTGTGGTTACAGATTTTTTCCCAAGCAACCCACGTTATTTTTTTGTTATCCCTTTTACTGTTCTAGAAGAAGTTACTACAAATGGAGTCAAGTTTCAATTTTAAGGCAACAGGGAAGTCAATAAGATGCATATAGTACCGGAGTATGGATTGAAGAGCCGCGTTTATGAGAATCGCTCTCCCTGCTTTATTAAGGCTCTTTGCTTTCCAGGAGGCTAACTTTGTAGTAACCTTGTCAATGATAAAATTTAGTTTATTCTTTGAGGGCTTCCTATGACACAAGGGGAAACCCAGGTAATTACCAAGGTCATTAGTACTTAGAATATTAAGTTCTTGTTCAAATTCATCCTTCATGTTAACACATGTGTTAGGAGAGAAATAAATCATGCTTTTTGATTCATTAGCCTTCTGACTCGAGGCATGAAAGAAGGAGTTTAGGGTATTTTTCACAGTGGAAAGGGTGGATTCATTAGCTTCCCCGAAGAGTAGGATGTCATCAGCAAAGAATAAGTGGGATATTTCAGTACTACCCCCTCTAACTCTAAAAGGAGTCCAAATTTTAGACGCGCAAGCTTCATGAATCTTCCTAGACAAGTATTCGAGACAAATGATAAAGAGATAGGGCGATAAGGGGTCTCCTTGCCTGATGCCACGGGTCATGTTGAACGTTTTGGTACGGTTGCCATTGACTTGGATAGAAGTATCCCCGGAAGCTACACAGCTCATAATTAAATTAATTGTGTTTGTTGTGAAGTTCAGGGATTTTAAACAATGTTCTATGAAATGCCATTCAAGCCTGTCATAAGCTTTTTCAAGGTCCAACTTTAGGGCAAAAAGCCCTTTGCGGCCTTTCTTTTTATTCATGGAGTGAAGGATCTCCGAGGCAATGATGAAGTTTTCCTCAGAACCTCTCCCCTGAATGAAGCTATTCTGGTTCGGGGAGATAATCTCTTTTAGGTGAGGCCTCATTCTTTGGACCAGGATTTTAGTGATCAATTTATAAGACGTGTTCACAAGGCTAATGGGTCTAAAGTTATTAATCCTACTAGGGTTCATGATTTTTGGAACAAGAGCTATGATAGTTGAGTTTAGATTTTTTGGTACCTCCAAACTATGGAAGATGCTCTTAACAAAGTTATAGCAATCTACTTTGATAGTCTCCCAAAAATGATGATAAAACATAGAATGGTACCCATCATCCCCAGGAGCTTTCGACCTCCCTATAGAATATATTGCTTCTTTTACTTCACTCAGATTTGGGATAGCACTACAATCAATAGACTCATTATAGTTAATGTCCGGGAGGGTGTTAGTGTGATCCGAGCTGAAAAGGTTTTCAAAGTGGTTAACAATGTGGTCATTTATGTCGTTTGGGTTCGAGATTATGTTCCCCACTTCGTCTTTTAGAGAGAGAATTCTATTTGCTTTCCTTCGAAAGATTGTTGAAAGGTGGAAAAAATGGGTGTTTCTATCCCCATTAATAAGCCAATTTGTTCTAGAACGAATGTGCCAGTAGGCTTCTTCTTGATTAAGGATGTCGTTTAGGTCCTTATTAAGCTTCTCCTCAAGGTCAAACAAGAAAATGTTGCTAGGATCCGCCTCGAAAGCCCTTTGGGCTCCTATAATTCGGGCTTGTAATTTTTTCTTTGTGTACACGTTATTGTTAATCGAAGAATTCCAGAGGGGAATCTCAACACTAAGGGAATTTAATTTTTCAGTTAAAATTTCTTGTGTAGAGGCCCAATAATTCCTAACCCAAGGGTCGAAGGAGGGGTTTTCTAGCCACATAGGTTCGAATTTAAAGAACGATTTGCGGGTGGTCTTAGAATGACGGTTAAGGTTTAGGAGTATAGGGTTATGATCAGACGAAAGTCTAGGGAGAGTTTGGACAATAGCATTTGGGAATTTTAGGTTCCAGTTTGAGCAAGCCCAGCATCTATCAAGTCTTTCAAAAATAGGACAATTCTTCCTCTTGTTGAACCAAGTATATTTACTACCACTGAATCCCAAGTCAAAAAGCCCACATTGATCCATAGTTTCTTTGTATTTATTCATCTTATAAACCTTGGGAGGATTTCCCCCAAATTTTTCATGGGAGTGTGTGACTTCATTAAAATCACCAAGCACCAACCATGGCATGTTAACACTTAGACCCTTATTTAATAAGTTATCCCACATTTCAAGTCTTCCATGATATTTAGTATTAGCATATAAGGCAGAGATAAGAAAAGGAGGAGAGTTGTGAACCTGAATGACTCCATGAATAGCCCTTGGTTCCTTAGTTATGGAAGTGAAGGAATGGAGCCCTTCATTCCATAGCATAAGGATACCTCCTGAGTATCCCTGCGGTTCCACTGTTTCGAATGCATTGAAAGGCAAGGTACTGACTATCTCTTCGATACTCTCTCGGTTAACCCTTGTTTCAGTAATGATGATGATCATTGGGTCATGGTCCCTGATAAGTTGCCGGATATTACGCCGGAACCCTTGCCTTGCCACCCCCCTAGCGTTCGACAATAAAATCGACATACCCGGGTTTAGAGGGTGGAGATTCATGATCTCCTCGAGAATTTCCGGATGAGTGTTGTGCCCCAAAGTCACCATCCTTTCGGCTTTCACGCTGTATATTAACTCGCTGTTGATTTTTAGCTTCACCCCCGACATTCTCTTTCCATCTGATTTTACCACTCCCCACGCCATTTTCAGATTGATTTGAGTGCAAGGTTTTGTTAGTCGAATCCACTTCACGTTGTCGGTTTCGCTTCCCGCTTGCACCATTAGCCAGTTCTTGGTAATTGACAGGGCTTTTCGCTCTTGCGGAAGAACGGGTACGGGGTCGGAGAGGAACTGAAGTTCCCATGGAAGAGCTTCGGCCGTAAATTCGTCAATCGTTTTCCTCATCCACCATTTCAGATATATCCCTATAACTTCTGAAATCTTCATTATATCCATTAGGCATGGAAGATGAGCCGGAACTAGCCTCCCCGGTTCCTCGGGATAGACCATCATCATATTTTGTAGCATCGGGGGGTGTCTTCGGGCCTCAATATGATCTCTTTTAGGACTCTCGGATAAACCCGGGACCAGTTCCCCATCATGTCCATCCTGTAATATGCATACATGTTGATCCAAACTTCTGGGTAAGTGAGGTGGGGACGAGTCCTCGTTATCACAGACGTAGCAGGTGATAATATTACGTGGACCGGGAAGGGGTTCCTTGGTGGGGGCATTATGAAGCCTTTGGTGAACTTCGGGTCGGAGAGATAAGGGGCTAAAGCTGGGTCTCTCTCCTCGGCAGGAAAGGGAGAAGCCATGGTGTTTTTTGTTTAAAGACTCAATGAGGGAAAATAGTGAGGGGGTAGGAGAGTGGTGAAGAGAGATTTTTATGGTGTTTTTTCCTTTAGTAGGAGAGGAGTGTTTGAAATTGGTTGACGTGCTCCCATGAATTGATAGGGAAAGGCATGCTTTTTCAGAAGGAGGATTTTTTTGGAGATTTTCTGGAGGAGATAAAGGAGAAGTGACTGGGGTCTCAGAAGTAAGGATATTCTTCATACTAGAGTTCATAGGGTTAAGGGGGAGGTAATTGAGAATGGCAAAAGTATTTGAATCTTCTAAAATAGGCGGCGAAGAAGTGACTCTTTGGCCCCAGCTTTTTTCCACCCACTTCTTACGAAATGGGGATAATGACAAGGATTTGGGATTTGTCTTCTTTGAGTTGACTTGGGTCCACAAGGTATCCCCAGCAGGGACATTTGTTTTTGTCTCTAGATTAGAGACCGTTTGGTTTTGGATCTTTCTGGAGTGGAGGCTTCCGGCTGGTTTGCACATCCCTGAGCATGGTGGTTGATCTTGTTACAATGAGCACACAGATTCGGCCATTCTTTGTATGTCACGGCCTGCTTGAATTTACCCAGCCAAATTATATCCTTCCTTCCTTTTGATATATCCATCATGACAAGGATTTTTGTAAATCTCAAGCGAATTGCACTAGGAAGATTTAATTCGGTTTTAATAAAAGTCCCAAGGCAGTTTCCAATCATTTTCATCATTTTTTCACAAATGAATTCAACAGGGAGTTCATGAAGTTCAACCCAAACTGGAACATTGTGGACTTTTGCCATTGAAGCTTGGAAACCCGGGACCCATTTTTGGGTGGATAGAAAAGTGCCGTTAATGAACCACGGCCCTCCTGAAATTACTTTGGTTACTTCTTCATCAGAGATCAGCTTGGAGACAAAGAAACCTTTCCCTATTGGGAAAGTTTCACAAGAGGACGATATTTTCCATATTTTCGGAAGAGTGGCTGCCACGAATTCCGTGGAGAACGATTTACCACAAGGTTTTGAGATTACGGAGAGCGCCCAAGGGGAGCAAATAGACTGATATTCTTCCACCGAGATGGGGAGGAAGGCTTCACAGGCCTGATTAAAGGAAGACGGAGGGAGAGAGCTTGCTTGGGTTGGCCCATCAAACATCATAGGAGAACTCAGGGAATCCCGAAAAGATCTTGAAGGAGTGACAGTACCAAGCCTATCAACGCTTCTGATAACATCTGGAACCTGCACAGAGGAGCAAACAGGGGTTAGGAGGGTGGGGGGAGGGTCAGGGGGTTTTTTTGGTGGAGGATTTGTGGTGTGAGGGGTTGGAATAGGGGGAAGAAGGGAGGGGGAGGTGGAGGGAGAGAGCATTCTCTCTCTCTACTTCGGAGGGGGAGGTGCCATGTTGGGATTAGATCCAAGCTTCTACCTCCTATTTCATTTAACCACAGCCCAAGTTCTTTACACCAATGGCCCAATACATCATTACGGTCCTCTGTTTACGGTTCTCTATTGTGAGTTGTGACATGAAGATTGTGTTCTTTCTCGAACTTTACTGCAAAAAGAAAAATATTTGAGCCAAGTGGGGAGATTATATTTAAAGAAAGGCATAACTCAAACGTAAAGGTTCAAAACAAGTATAACAAATAATCGATATAACCAAACCAACTTGTATTTTTCCGAAAGTTCAACCCTTTTAACCAATGAGCCAATTCTACATGTTTTGTTTTTACATATACAATGTGTATATGTAACTACTTTATCTTCCAAATAGGAGACCTTAATTTCTCCAAGACCTTATGCAACCTAACAAGGTTTGGAATACCAAGGGAGGAAGTATTTGGGATGGGGAGCTCGTTGTCTTTTCCTCCCACATCCAAGAGTAAAATCCATAAATATTGACTAATAAACTGAAAAGGATAATATCAGCTCGTCTTGTGTGTAACACGTGCGTGTCAGCTCAATCAGTTCGTTTTCAAAAGATCATATTTCACTTGGGGTTACTCGTATGAAAAGATGGGGTTACTTTTGTGAATAATTGGGGTTACTCATATGATTAGATAAGGTTGTCGTTTAGTTAAATGATGTTACTCTTGTGAACGAATGATGTTACTTGTATGAACAAATGATGTTACTTTTGTGAAAAAGTGAGGTTACTCATATGATTAAATAGGGTCGTCGTATGATTAAATGAGGGTATTAGTATGAAGAAGTGAGGTTACTTTTGTAAAAATCTCGGAGTTATTCATATGATTAAATAGTTAAGTGAGGTTACTCTTATAAACGAATGAGGTTATTAATTCATATGAAATAATGGGGTCACTCGTATGAGTAAGTATATTTAAATAGTGTCATTATATATTTAAATGAGGTTTCTCTTATGAATGAATGAGGTTACTCCTATGAATAAATGGGGTTACTCTTATGAATGAATGGGGTTACTCGTTTGAATAAATGAGCTTACTAACCAGTTTACTCTTATGAATGCATGGGGATACTCGTTTAAATAAATGCGATTACTTTTGTGTACCTTTGAAGTTACTCGTATAATTAAATGAGGTCACTCGTATGATTAAATGAGGTTACTAGAATAAAATAACTTGGGTTACTGATCATATGATTAAACGAGGTTACTTATAAATTAAATAAAATTACTTGTATGACTAAATGAACAAATGATATACCCTCAAAAAAAAATGAAAAAATGATAAACTAACGAATTTACTACTATGAATGAATAATGTTAATCGCTCGTTTGAATAAATGGGGTTAATTTTGTGAGCAATTGAGGTTAGTCATATGGTTAATTAAGGTCACTCGTATAACTACATGAGGTTACTAGTGTAAATAACGAGGTTACTAGTATGAATAAATGAAGTTACTAATAAAATTAAAGAGGTTACTCATGACATTAAATACGGTTACTCTAAACACCGAAAAAGGTTCTCCAAACAATACAAGGCTTAACCTACACCATGCCATTCCCTTAATCAACACCATACTACCCCAACCCCTTTTTGTTTGATTATATCTCTTCGAATTCTTTCCAATATCAAACAACTTGACTCTTGCCAAATCCACTGGAGGAATTTGTCTGCTTTGCAGGCCCGTCTCGAACTATATAAAGGCCCTGTGCGATCTCGTATTTAAAGAATTCAATAATGTAATAGCTCATCCATATTTCACATAATCATATTATGAAAAAAGAGTAGTCCAAATAAGTAGATAAACTTTTTCTTTTTTCATACTTGAACTTTCTCTATTTTGGGGCCCTCACAATTAAGGGGCCCTCACAATTAAGGGGCCCTGTTCCATAGAACATGTTGAACATGCTAAAAGCCGCCCCTGCTGCTTTGCCATTGTTTGCATCAAGTATAGAAGATTCATCATGATGTCAGCTTCTTCGTTATTATTTAGTCTACCAAAAGTGAGCAAATTGTTGTTTTACTGTCGCTTCTACTTTCATGACCGACATAACACCCCTTCTCTCCTCCTCTCAAGTTGCTCTGCATTCTCCAATCAAAAACTCCAGCAACAACAACAACAATGTCTCGAGGATGGCAGATACAGAATACGACATAAAATTAAAGAATCATTGAAGGAAACAGTAAAACAGTCTTAAAGACGAAGATGATGAAGATGACAAGAAACAGGAATGAAATTGAACAAGGGTATAGGCTTCTTATAGGTGTGGCCGGCCACACGGATTCTTATAGGTGTGGCCGGCCACACGGATTCTTATAGGTGTGGCCGGCCACACGAACTCTTATAGGTGTAGCCGGTCGCATATAAGAATTTGTGGGATAATATTAATAAGGGTCCTTCTTACCATAAAATAATACTTAAATAAGCTATTTGACAATAATGTTAAGCATAAACGTCATTATCATACATATCCTAATTCATTAGCCACCCTAATGCTAGGATACCTCAATCCAATTTGAGACCAGAGACCTTAACATGTTATAATGGACGTGAGAGAGAAACAAATAACGAATGTACGTAAAACAATAAAAAACAGATAACAAATTTACGTGGTTCACAAATTTGGCTATGTCCACGAGCCAAGAGAGAATATTTGATTATGTGAGGAAAACCAGATTACAGAGAGAATTAGACTAAATTCGTAGTCTAAACAGTTAGGTAAAAATGTAAAATCACCTATTTATACTCCCGTCAGAAAAACACGTTTCCGCGTTAACCGGGCACCCGCCCGATCGGGTCAGGCGACATCCTCCCAATCAGGTGCAACTCACCCGCTCGTAATTCGGTGATTAAGCCCAAACGGGCGGCCACACCCGATGATATCAGGAGATCTCCAACTAACACGCTGCTGAAACTTTGTCTTGGGCCCGATCGGACGGTACTCCAAAACGCAATTTCAACGCATTTCGTAGAACACATTCAAGACATTAATCTTTAAAATCTCCACCTTGACTTGAATCCTCTCAAAATGAACCAAAAAAATACAGATGCATTGATTAAACGCCCAGAATCTCCATACAAACAGATTTGTCCCTAAAGACAACTAGACCAGATTAGTCCCTATGGACCCCAAACTTTCCCCAAGAAGGGAACTAACAATCAAGAACATTGAGTAAGTTCAAACAATTTTGAAACTTACTCTGCAGAACCGGCTTGGTGAACATATCAGCAGGATTACCAACAGTTCCTACCTTCTTCACCTTAATTCTGGTCTCACTCCTCATAATATGATAGTTGACATCAATATGTTTAGTCCTCTCATGGTGCACTTGATCCTTCCAATCATATCGCGCTCAAGTTGTCATAATACACAGTTGTCTGATCATGATGTAGACCCAAATCACTGATTAGCCCATTTAACCAGATTCCCTCCTTAGCTGCTTCTGTCATGGCCATATACTCTGCCTCAGTAGTAGACAAAGTCATTGCAGGCTGCAAAGTCGCTTTCCAAGTCACAAGAGAACCACCAAGAGTGAGCACATAACCAGTCATAGATCTCCTGCCATCCACATCTCTAACATAATCAGAATCAGAATATCCTGCAACTAAAGATGTCATATCACCTCCGTAGATAAGACCAACATCTGACGTACCTTTAAGATACCGAAAGATCCTCTTGACTGCCTGTCAATGCTCCTTACCAGGGTCACCCATGAACCTACTAACAACACTAACTGTATGTGCAAGATATGGCCTAGTGCAAACCATATAGCATACATCAAGCTCCCTAGTGCACTAGCATAAGGAACCCGACTCATGTACTCCTTCTCCTCAGCAGACTTAGGTGCAAATGCAACAGACAAATGACTATTTGAAGCACTTGGAGTATCGATAGATTTTACTGTTGACATGTCAAACCTTGACAATATCTTCTCAATATAGCCTTTCTATGATAAGAAAATTTTCTTCTGAGCCCTCTTACTAGTACGCAAAACATCAATTGCTCCGGTTAAAAATCCATCAAATGCTTCGTATATTTTTAAAGCGCAACAGATGTCATACGAGCAGTTGGGCAATTACCCAATGCTCCGGTTGTAATAAAAATCGGAGCATTTGTTCATTTTTAATGTTCAAAATTCATCAAATGCTCCGATTTTTTGGCAAATAACCGGAGCATTTGCGTCTCAAAAGGCTTCGCATTTTAGAACTAACCGGAGCATTTGTCTTTTTTTTAAAAAAAAATCAGCACTGATTCCAAATATTATTTTTAGATCTGTTACAAATATATTGCGCAGGCACAACTCTGTTACAATACACCACCTATACAAAATTCATCCAAAGTATATCCAACAAATTGCATACAAAATTTCAATAATCCAACAAATTAACTTTCAAATTAAAATAATATTTTATGAAGTGTAGAGTTGAATTACAAGATACTACTCTAAATTCAAAGTATGTGTTTACATCACAAGTACCTAAATATTAAAATAAAAGACAACTATCAGTAAGGAAGGAAGCAAACTTGTCTCGAACTTCATTGATTTCCTCAATAGTGAAGGACTCCTCCTTTGGCGTGTTGTAAATCTAATAAGAACAAAGACAGTAATATATATGTCAAAATTTGTCCGTTATAGGTCGTTTTGGGTCCAATTCATCCTAATATGTTGTTTTAGGATTACTATAAGTCAAAGTGGTTCATTCTAGTTAATTTTGTGCAAGTAAAGGCCTTTCAAGGTCGTTTTAGCCCGTTTTAGGTTCAATTCATCCATTTCATACCATAACATATAATTTTTGCTTACAATCTACTCTAATATGTTGTTTTAGTATTACTATGATGATTACAAGTCGTATTAGACTTGCGGAGTCAATGTTGTGCAAATAAATGCCAATTTATGGTCCAAGTTGTTTAAAGACTAATTAGGAGGGTGGCAGGGGGGCTAAAAGGTGGGTGGCAGGGGGCTGGCAGGGTGGTGGCAGGGGGTGGTAGAAGGATGGCAGGGGGCTGACAGGAGGGTGGAGATATGTTGATACTGGAGCTCATCTAATAACTACTCAATATGTAGATATTGGAGCTCTGAGTATGATAAAAGAAAATGCTAGTGGTAAGGCAATCTTGAGACATAAGACATCTGCCACATTGTTGGACAGGAATCATCAATCATGAGAAATTATAACTCAAAATTGAGAATGCCAAAAAAGAAAATAACTAGAAATATACTAACCGTACTACACTAACCAGACAACTAAGGTGTGTTCACTTCACATTAAAGATTAAGTCTCAGGTCTAATAAGTTTGGAATACTTAGACTAAATTTTGAATAGTTTCAATGAGTTCTCAGAAATTCCTAATAGTTTCAATACGACAAGCAAGTTTCAAAAAGTTCCAATAAAGTATGATAAGTCTTGTTCACACCCTAAGAATAATCAAAGGAAACAAAACTTGGAACTTGCAAAGAATTATAAAAAGGAATGGCGGCATCTTCATATTGCTCAGTGACTGGTATAACCCATAAAAGAAAGAGCAGTATTGTCATTCTCCTATATTTAACGGCGAAAAATCACCAAAACTAGTCACAGTTCACACAAAACTACTACCAAGTTTCAAATTTGGAGTATGTCATGCTACAAGCATCCTACTAGATTAGAGTTTGAGAAATGATTGAGGAAATTAATTGAATTAAACCCTAGAATTATTTTGAGTAATTCAGGAAAATCTAGAAATTATGATAAAATTGAACCTGAAGGAGTTAGGGAAATTGACATCAAATTCGAACCTGAAGGAGTATGCGGCAGAATGATTTGAGTGCGACAAACTAATTCAAGTGCGCTAGCGAATTCGAGTCTGAAGGAGTATACGGTTGGAATTAGCCATTAGTTCACCAATCCCAAAATTGAAATTTCAATTAATGGCAATGAAAAGGCACTCTAATTCAAATCCGCCATAATCAACAAAATTGGCAACAGTTATAAAGACTAAAAATGGACGCTTGCCATTAATACTTGTATTTATAGAAAAAAAAAAAGGGAATTCAGAGGAACAAGGAGCAAATAAATTAAATGAATTATGCAAACTAGACGCAATTTGAATAATTAGAAACACATTAAAAATTCCTAAATTAGGGTTTGTCATATAAAATTTTGGAGAGAGCAAGAAAGAAACCTGAGCGATCTTGACTGTGGTGGAAGCAACAACGATTATTACATTGTTACAAACTGCGGCCAGGGACTTGTACGAAGCGAGTTCCGATCGAAATCCGGCGGAGAAAGCGGTAGATGTTAGGTGGGACTACCTGCCATGCTCCAATCGAAAAGCGGTAGATGTTCCAATCGAAATCCGACGATGTCTAAACTCGATTGAAGCGAAGGACCGACTTGGAAGGAAGCGAAGGACGGTAACGGAGGACGGCTGATCAGTGAGAAGGATGCGAAGGACTTGGGAGGGAGGGAGGTACGACGGAGGACGGCTGAGTGGGGGTGGATGCGAAGGACTAGGGAAGTTGGGAGGAAGGGATTGATAACTGATAAGAGAGTGGTGTACGACTTAGGGTCCAATATTTGATTACATTAGCCAGAGGGGGATTTCACCAAAAGAAAAAAAACTCGCGCCTCCGTTGATGAACCCGAGCTCAAATACTCCGGTTGACTAATCAACACGAGCATTTATATCACAAATGCTCAGGTTGATTAATCGACTAAAGCATTTGATAAGTAGAAAAAGCTGTTTTTTACACTAGTGTCTCCCTATAAATCCCCATGCCTAATATCTTCCTTGTTGCACCTAAATCCTTCATCTCAAATTCAGCACTGAGAAGTTCCTTCAACCTCTAAACACCCGACTTGTTCCCAGAAGCTATCAACATATTATCTACATATAACACTAAGTAAATGAAAGATCCATCTGTCAGCTTGCTGTGATACACACAACAATCATATGGACTCCTGTTGTAGCCTAGCTTCATCATATAGCTATCAAATTTCTTGTACCACTGCCTCGGAGGCTACTTCAGCCCATATAAGGACTTCTTCAACTTGCAAACACAGTTTTGTTCCTTCCTCGGAAACTGGAACCCATCTGGTTGAGCAATATATATCTCCTCCTGCAACTCTCCATGTAGAAAAGTTGTTTTCACATCTAGCTGCTCAAGCTCAAAATCCTGATGTCACTACAAGAAATGCAAGCAAAGAGGCAATTTGTTTGAATCAAATAGGGCAACTAGTTGATTGCCTTATTTAATAGTATCAAAAAAGACAAAAATATTTCCCCTTTTTTTGATATTAACTAAAAAGACAATTACATTGTTTTGCCCTCTTTGATATCACTTAAGAGAACAATTCCAAATTTGCCTTGTTTGATATCAACTAAGAAGACGGTTTCCAATTTTGCCCTCTTTGATATTAACCTAAAACAACAATTTCAAGTTTTGCCCTCTTTAATATTAACCTAAAATAACAATTTCAAGTTTTGCCCTCTTTGATATGAACCTAAAACAACAATTTCAAGTTTTGCCCGCTTTAATATTAACCTAAAATAACAATTTCAAGTTTTGCCCTCTTTGAACTTGAAATAACAATTATATAGCTTTGCCTTCTTATAGTCAAGGGAAAAAAAAGTAAGAACAAAGAAGGATTAAAACAGAGTATGAATAATTTTTTTTAAACATTCTGTTCGATTTCCCGCAAACCCCAAATTCAATCTATATTTCCCGCAAACCCTAAAAAACTCATTCTACTCATTATCTTCTCACCTAATCTGATCTCCAGTGATTTTGGCAAAAATCTTCAATCGAACATCATCTCTCGATCCCCTGTTGTTGATTATCTTGTTGCTGAGGTTTGATTTTCTATCTTCAATTCTTTCTTTTTTTGTTTTTACAATTTCTCAGTTTATTTTGAGTTCGTTCACTTGAATTTTTTTCTCAATAATCTGTTGAATTCGAGAGATCTGAAATGGCGATTTTCTAGCTTATGATAATCTGGTTAGTGAGATCTGAATTTTTTTTTCCTTATATGAAACTTGTTGATGATCTTTTGTTGATTTTTGCGATATTTCATCTCTCGCGATTTTTGATATCTTGATGTGATTATTCTTGCGATTGATTCTATGCGTTTGTTATTATTTTTTCATGAATTTTCTGTTGCCAATTTTGGTAAACCCTAAAAAAACTCATTCTACTGTATAATCTCCACCAATTTTAGCAAAAATCTCCATTTCGCATCATCCATCTCAATCGATTAATCTCCGATTTGATTTGCTGCAATCTCAACTATTCAATCTCCAAGTTTTTCTTCAATTTCGCTGCATTTTCATTCCTTTAATCTCCAAGTTTTTCTTCAATCGCTCCATATTTTCTTCAATTTTAGGTAATTTTATCTGTTAACTTTTCTTTTTGTTTAGTTTTTCATTTGAATTGTGATTGAAAAACTGATGTTAATAAAGTTTATGAAATTATGACTATTCGATTGTCGAATTCGATTGAGCGAGTTTTGTTAACAATTGAGTTAATTATAATATATGACTTAAAGAATAGTTCAAGTGTGGTTGTGGACTTGTTGTGTTAAACTAAAGTAGTTCAATTGATGTTGTACATAGTATTGTATAATATTTGCCAAGTAATATATGCAATGTTGTTCAATCTAGTTCATGCTGCTAGGATTATTTTGAGTTGGTAAGTTCAAATCATATCTATGACACTTTACCTGAAATCTTATTGGTTTACATTTTGCAGCAACCAAAATATTACACTTCAATTTCAGCAGAATGATGCATATAGATAAGTTTTTTCAGCTGTTCTTTTTTTTTGAGTTATGAGGCTTTGCAATAGAGTAAACTTTTGCAACAGTAAGCTCTCAAAGTCATCTCTTGTTTTCTTTGTCATTTTTCTACTTCAGTTCGGTTTAAGAAGGACCGACTGATAGTGACTCATACGCAGAATAGAGATTTCCACCTAAAGTTTATAAACTGACAGCTTCTTTTTTCCCTTCTCCACTATAATGTGAATTTGTTATCATGTAAAAGCTGTATATTATGCTTGGTTTGGGAATTACTGTGATATACTAGAAGTTATCAGTTAGAACTGACCTCTAAATGTTATATTTCCCCAAAGACCAAGTATAACAAGTTAAAAGTATAAATGTTAAGCAAGAAAGAATCAGTTTATCTACGGCACATTTATGTTCATGATCCGATGAATATCTTGTCTATTTGTTGGTATGGGAGCTCATCAGACGTCAGTGTTAAGTGTTTTTATTGATTTTGATAATGACATTGTTTTATGGAACAAATCTTAGAGTAGCATAACTTGGTAGTTGCTTGTTCAACTTTTTCTAAATTTGGACATTACATTAAGAAGGTGAGCTGACTGATGCAGGGGATCATGGCGCCAAAAAAAGAATTTAGGAATATGACAGAGCTTAATCCTAACGTAATTTCTTTACATTTTAATCTGTGCTCTTTCTTTAAATAGAAATATTTGATGTTTTATATTTATGCTAGAGTAACTAGCTATGATAATATTCAACTGAGTTGATTAGTTACAAATAGTTTGACTTGGGTAAAGTTCTGAAACTTTGATTAAATTACTTGAATTCCTTTTGTTTGATAATATCAATATTTAGAACTTTGAAATTGATTAGGGTTTCGAAGGCCATTCAATGGTTTGGAAATGCAAAACAATAAAATTACCTCGTGTATACACCCATCTCTTTCTACAATTTGTGAAAATAAGATAGGGCGTCCACAACAAAATTCTGGAATATGTCAGTGACTAGTAGAAGAAGTAATGATCAGCTGCTAGTTTATATGGTTCTTGATATGTCTGTTCCATTGTTGTGGCTTTTGTAGCTCTCTGGATTTATTTTAATTTGGTGGCTTTTCGTTTGTATAAGCACACTCACTTCAAGTTTCATGGGTAGTGTTTGTTTATTGTTGGGTGTTTTTGATCCTTGAGATGTGTAAGATATGCTCAAGATTGTGATAAACCATTCGAGAATAAATGGCCAATGATGCTTGTGAATGTGGTGCTTAACTGCTTATACTTATCTGATGTGTTGTCTTTCTAATTTTCTTTGAAAATATTTGTTTTATTAGATTATGAAGGAAGAATACCTATGGCAGAACCTGAAGTTGTTGGGAGGCAAGAGCTGGAGATTGTGATGGGCAATGAGCATATATTAATATTGTTTGTGGATAGATCTCAAGTAAACATTATGTGAATATAATTTTGTTAAAAAATTTGTAAATAAGTATAGTAGGAGGCTACCATAACTATTGAGGATTTTGTTAAAATTTTAATAAATCAGTATAGTAATATTTTTTCCCTTGGTATTACCATGGTGTTATGTAGAATGTACAAGGTTTATCTCTCAACTTATATTAGATTGATCTTCGATGTATAATGGTTTTTAGATGATGACTAGCAGGGCAATACTTCATGATTGCCTTGCTTGACAAAGTACAAAGAGGCAATATCTTATTTTTGCCCTGCTTGACAAAGTACAAAGAGGGAAATATCTTATTTTTGCCCTGCTTGTTGCAGACCAAATAAGACAATTGTGTTTGTCTTCCTTGTTTTTGAGCAAAGAGGGCAAAATTATTGCCCTTTCTGATGATCATAGAGGGCAACTTTATTCGCCTTGGTTGATGAAGCAAAGAAGACAAAAATTTTTGCCCTTTTTTATTGGATCAAAGAGGGCAAAAATATGTGATTTGCCCTTGAAACCTAATACAACGGGGCTACAAGGGCAACGGAAGGGCAATTTTAAAATTGCCCTCGTAACCTATGAAGGCAAATTTTGTATCAAAGAAGGCAATTTTTATTGCCCTCCTTGAAGCTGTTTGTTGTAGTGTGTGCAACTATTTTTAGTAGCACCCTAATGGAAGTATGTCTGACTACAGGTGAAAAAATCTCATTGTAGTCTACACCCTCCCTTATACTTGACCCCCTCTTCAGATGTTATCCCCTCCTTTTTCTTGAAAACCCATTTACAAGTAACAATTTTTCTCCCTGAGGCTTAAGCACAAGCTCCCAGTCTCGTTCTAATGAAGTGATTCCATCTCATCCCCCATTGCAGCAAGCCAATGGGTAGACTCCGTACATGTAACTGCTTCCCTATATGTGGATGGCTCATAGACATCCACCTCCTCAGAAACCTGTAGTGCATAAGCCATCATATCTAAAAACCATACCTGTTTAGAGGTTTCCCAAAATTTGTCCTTAAAGGACACTCCCTAGCTAGGCTAGGCGCCTCTTCATTTGGTATTGAAGATGGTGGTTCTTCAGAAACACTGTGTTGATACTCAGCACTCTCATTATGAATGACTTGCTACTCCACCTGTTTATCAACACTACTACTATCCAACACAACAATGGACTTCACAGTAGGATTAAACATAGAATTTTCATCGAAGACAACATTTCTACTAAGTATAACCCTAGCCTCAAACGGAGACCAAATTCTATAACCCTTTACTCCATTCCCATAACTCACAAACACTCCATTTTTAGCCCTTGGTTCCAACTTACCTTCACTTACATGATAGTATACATTACAACCAAAAACTCGTATATCTGAGTAATCTGCTTGGGCATATGATTGAGAGAGGGATGCAAATCCTCTCCAAGGTTGATCTTCTGGGTGTCCATAAGGTCACAAACTCGCTTACCTAACCACATCTCATATGGTGTTTCGAGATTGATCCTAGATTGAGGTCCACGGTTGATCAGATAACATGCTGTACTGACGGCTTCTTCCCCAATTTGTCATACCAGAATTAGAGAGCATCAACCGAGCTCTCTCCAGAAGTGTCTGATTTAATCGTTCTGCTACACCATTCTGATGTGGTGTATTTATGGTAGTAGATGCCTAGCAACCCCTTCATTCTTACAGAACTCTTCGAACTCGGACAAAAAAAATTCCAGATCATTATCAGTTCGTAGCCTTTTGATCTTCTTCCCAGTTTGATTTTCCACCAATGCCTTCCACTGTTTGAAATTCTTGAAGGCTTCACCTTTTAACTTCATGGCAATTAACCAAGTAATTTTTGAAAAATCATCTATGAAGGAAACAAAGTACCTCTGACCTCCCAAAGACTCTACACGTGAAGGACCCCAACAATCGGAGTGGATATAATCCAAAGTACCTTTTGTTCTATGAATGCCCTCATGAAACTTGCTACAATGTAGTTTCCCAAAAGCACAGTGCTCACAAACTCCAGGTTTGTGACCTTATGGCCACCCAGAAGATCAGCCGTGGAGAGGATTTGCATCCCTCTCTCACTCATATGCCCAAGTCTCATGTGCCACAGCTTGGTCATATCCTCCTTATGAATTTCAGACGATGCCACAGCAGCTGAACATGAGAGAATAGAACCCTGCAAAACATACAAGGTACCACACTTGACCCCCTTCAATACATTCTTTGAACCCTTACAAACATATACAGCTCAACCCCCACCTCTGAAACTGATCCCCTTATTGTCTAACAGACTAAGCAAAATCAGATTCTTGGTCATCTTTGGAACAAGCCTAACATTGTTCAAAGTGCGGAATGTACCATCATGTATCCGGATCTTGATAGAGCCTATTACAACTGTCTTACAGACTACACTATTAGCCATTGAAATATTGCCCCCATCTACCTGCTCATAAGTAGTGAACCTCTCCCTACGAGGACTCATATGATACGACGCTCCAGAATCAAGAACCAACACATCATTACAATATGTTTGCTCATTTGCAACTAGAGCAAGATCATCCTCAGAATTCGAGTTTTCTGCTGCAATAACAGCAATTGCAGACCCAGATTTATTCTCATGATGCTTCTTTTTAGGACATTCCTTTTTCCAATGCCCCTTTTCCTTACAGTAATTACAAACATTATTAGGTTTAGGACCTCCTTTAGAATTTCCAGTTTTCTTTAAATTCTTTTTACTATGTTCCTTATTACTACTACTGGCCATTAAGCCAGAAGCCTGATTATCTGTATATGTACTACCAGATGCCTTATGGCGCAATTCCCTAATATGAAGAGATGATCTAACCTCTTCTAGGGACACAGAATATTTACAAACAATGAAATATTGCACAAAATTTTCATATGATAACGGTAAAGAAACAAGCAGAATTAAAACGACATCTTCATCCTCCACCTTAACATCAATATTACGCAGTTCTAGCAAAATTGTATTTAACTAATCTACGTGATCTCTAAGAGACATACCTTCCTGCATTCGCAGGCTGAACAGACGTTGCTTCAAAAGCAACTTGATGGTTAGAGATTTTTTCATATACAAACTCCGCGACTTCGGTGATTATGTCATTAGCCAGACACAACATAATCGTTGAATGAGTCTTCTCCTCCAGAATGGTCATCTCAACAGTAACTGAATCTGTTGACTTCTTCGTCGACAGTGCCCACAACCCCTGTTATTTCAGTATTGCCCACATCTTGATCTGCCACAGACTAAAGCTATTCCTCCTTGTGAATTTATCGATCTTCACATTCATCCCAGACATCTTTCTCACATAGATCGAACACAAAGCTCTGATACCAACTTGTTATAACGGGGGTGAGAGAGAAACAAATAACGAATGTAAAACAATGAAAAACAGACAACAGATTTACGTGGTTCACCAATTTGGCTACGTCCACGGACAGAGAGAGAATATTTTATTATGTGAGGAAAACCATATTATAGAAAGAATTAGACTAAATTCGTAGTCTAAACAATTAGGTAAAGTAACCTATTTATACTCCCATTAGAAAAACGTGTTCCCGCATTAACCGGACACCCGCCCAATCGGGTCGGGCAACATCCGCCCAATTGGGTCGGGCGACATCCGCCCGATCGTGCGGTATTAGACTGACCCCAGAATTGTTGCAGGCCCGATCGGGCGCAACTCGCCCGGTCGTAATTCGGTGATTACGCCCAATCGGGCGACCTCCAAATAACACGCTGCTGGAACTTTGTGAGGTCCCCCGATCGGTACTCCAAAACGCAATTTCGACGCATTTCGTCGAACACATTCAAGGCATTAATCTTACATAACATATCATAATTTTAAGAAAACAGTTGACACAATTTAATACGAACTTATTTCATATCATTAGGTACGTAGATAAATTGATAGCTTAATATCTTTCTTTATACAATATAAGGGTATTATTTAGAGACTATTCGATACAACAATAATATTTTTGTCCAAAGATATTTTTTCCATTTCTTTTCTTTAATATTTATAAAGATAAATGGCATTCACTCTAATTCAAAGTTTTCCCTAAATCTAACAAGAATAAATGATCCATATACAAGCGCGTCATAAGAGAAAAAAAAAAGTACAAGAATCTACAAGCCTAATTACAATCACATCCTTCCAATTTTTGTTCTTTTATACTTAATCAGACAATTCATATGTTCGATCTTTCTCATGTTAGTTCATTATCCTCCACCAAGGTGATAGACATGTCTGCGAGCATCCTTTCTCAACTCCAAATAAGGCTTGTCTCATATAAATATTGATATTTGTATATAATGACCAAAGATGTTGGGCAGATTATGGAAAAGGGAAAGCATCCTTAACCAACCAATTGAAAAAGAGAAGATATTTTGATTAGATAATAAGTGATACAAGACTAAGTAATGTCAGTCTTATCCCATCCATGACCAACCAAAATGTCGGCTTAGTAAATTGAATCAAACTATAATACTCGAATTTAAGTACTTCGAAGTATATAATTATGCAGGACTACTTTACCGCTAAATTAATTCACAATTAAGTCAAATAAATCTTGATTAGTTTAGCTAAGAATTGCCTTTTTCTTTAAGCTTTAAAAGGGAATTGGTCATCTGCCTAAAATTTTCACTTTGAAACTGCAAATCCGCGTGTATTTTGTACTATGTTAGCAGATCTATAGTCCATTATGCGGCTGGGACCAGATGCTTTATTCAAAGATTATGTACAAGCAACTCATATGTGAACAAGCATTCACACTTAGCTTTGGCACTCAGCCGCCTACTCTACAATTGATTGTGATGTTAAATTTTTATTTTATTTTTTTGGCCCCCATTGAGGATCATTTTGGTAAGAAAAAGAATTTTACTGACCGGCACCTATCGCAGGTTGATCAGTCCAGTTATATAGGTCAACGCTTGAGAGTAGGGGGACATAAGGGAATCCCTACTCTCAAGCACAAGTAGGTAGTGGGGTTCGAACTTGTGACCTTCAAGTCACAAGGTGAGTTCTCCATCACTTATTATTGTGATGTTAAAATATGAGAATGGCTAAATAACGTAGTAGATATCTAAGTTTAAGTTTATATATCTACAGATTTTTTTTAAAATTAGTCCAATACGAAATTAATAATTTTTATTTATTTCACATTTAGATATTTGCTATTAGAAGTTAAGCATTTTTTCTTGAAATTTATAAAACTATAAAAATATCTCTTTAGTGTTTTCATTTCTATGTACACCTCACTTTAGAAAAACAATAAAGATAAATTATGCATACATCCAAATTGGTATCCCATTCTGAAGGTAATGGGAGAGCATATCCTCGTTATCTCCTCAATCACTTGCAAAGTTGGGAAATTATTTTTCGCCTTTAGCTTTTCGATTGTAAAGACAAAAATGGCATGCCATTCTATTATTCTTAAGATTATAACTTTTTTCTCCTGAGGTAAAGTCTTTCACTATATTCTAATAATTTTTATTAAAATTCATTATCATGATAATAATTTTTTCAAAATATTTCTTAATATATTCAGAGGACTTATATATAGATTATACTCACATGTATTACCTTTGAAATATTTGAAATTAAGACTTTGTTGGCAACACATTTAAGTCACCTTAAATGAGTATGTGCTAAAATTTTAAGTCACCTAAATTAAATAGTTGTGTTTAGGATAAGAGATTAAATAAAATTTAAACTCAAAAATTGACTGAAAATTGAGTTGTTATCAAATATAGCATCTCAATTTAAGGTGCTAAAACTTTTAGCTACCTTATCCATTCAGATCCTTATTATTTTATCAATTTTAGTTCTATTTCATCTCATGTTCCCAAACATAGCCTAAATCGCCAAATTAATGATTTAATTTTCAAATATATCACTATTTGCTTTTAGCAATGAAATCGACATAATTGAGACAATTATTATAAAGAGTCTTCTTAGAATAAAATTATATTACATGTTATATACAGGAATTGGAGATAATGTTATAAAGCCATGAAGGCATTGTAGCTTTTGTATTTTAGCATTTCAAAAAAGAGCCTATAACTCGTGGTTGATCCATAAACATATGGACATTTTGAAGGAGCCGCCTACAATTTGCCAACGTTATATTAATCCTAGAGCTAACAAAATCCTATTACTATAGCTCAAAATTGTCAACACATTAAAGTCTTGTTTTTATCAAATTTGTCTAATTTGTAATTTCTTACTCTTATACAACATCAGAGTTATCTTTCATTCAATTATAAGTACCTCTTGCATGATTCATTTGCTTGAAAATTCATAGGTAAGCAATTATATATATAGAAACTACATCTTTAAAGCTAGAAGCAGTTGCAATAAGCTAAAGCAACTTCTTCAGAAATCATATATATCCGTTAGTCAGCATTTGTTTAGAATTTGTTATTATATCCTCATCTAGCTACTATGTTATGGTGATGTTTTTGGTTAACAACAAAACACTCATGACTAGCAATAGTAATATTGCCGCCACATTTACGAGGGCATATATAGCACATGCAGTGCTGGCATTTACAACGATGTGAACTTGTATGAAAATGATGTACTATTATTATTATGACATTCGAATTTTTCAAAACCAGTTTTCTTTTATGACTTTACTTATTGACCATAGTGCTAAATGCTAATTATTTTATCCTATTTTTCCTGGTGTAGGATTGACAATCGGCTAAAATGTATAACTGTAGATGAGAGAATGATAAAGTCACGCTAATGACTGATGAACCGTATACGAGAGATAAATAAAAGGCATAATAAATGCAATATCATTTTGTCTTTTTAAAATATTAACTTTGTTAGAATTTTGTATCTATCTCTCTGTCATCCCTTAGAATTATATATATATTTTTCATGCAAATGGAATAGTAATAGATGCATTGGATAAGCCATTGTCTCTATTCTTGAAAGGGTACATAAGTTTCCATCTTAGTTTGTTATTTGGTTAAAAAAGCAGCATTACATGGTTCCATATTTCCTTGTTCACACCGAACGAGTTGTAGCATCAAATATGATATACTATTACGTAGCACTATATATATATGTATAACCCAGATGAATGTCATGCATGAATTGTAACAGAAATGCAATAATATTAATCGAAGTGTAATGTCACGAGAATCATTTTCGATCACATGCATGCTTCTGATATCAACTGATGAAATGAAGTGATAAAAGTATGAGTATGATGGCTAACTTATAAAAAAAAACCACGTGAAAGGTGTGTTTAACAGTCCAAGTTATAATAGAACAAATTATCCCCTTTGCAAATACAGAAACTTCCATCAAATCTTTAATTTGAAAGCCTTTATAATGTGCACGAGGGCATTATAATATTATAAGTATAGTATTATTGTTTATGTGTGTGTATCCACAAATGTACAGCAGAAGAGTTGGACTTTGAACTTTCTAATTCAATGGCAGTTGTTTCCAACCCTATATACCCCCTTTATTTAATATAAACATTTCAAAATATCTGTTAAGTTCAATTAGAATATAAAAAAGAAAGACTTCTGCATGAGTAACTCTTTTTGGTTGTTGTTAAAGTAGGTATTCTAATCCCCTCAAAGAAAAGTAGGTATTCTAATGCTTGGAGTTCCTTTTTTCTTTCAAAGGTTCCCGTATGGAAAGAAAAGGCAAATTCTAGCATGAGTATGTAAAAAGTAACTTAAAAACATATTGAATAGATAACTTATACATGAGTGCCTAACAAATTTATTGTATGTTAATTCATGATTAAATCAATACATGATTTTGTAATATATTTTCCACACATATTAATTTCTCTGTACTTTTTCTCTTATTTGACATATAGAAATATAAAACTACTTATTAAGACTTTTCTTTTTGATTTGCACAGACTCAGGAATAGAAGTATTTGCCCGGGATAGGTTAAAGGATGCGATAGCTGGTGCAAGCGAGCCTGGCCAAAACTGTCTTTGAAACTTGGTTCAAGTCATGATTGGGACTGGAACTCAAACTCGATTGGCTGAATCTTATTGCCTATGTAGAAGGGTTAAACAAAAATAAATATGAGTCAAGGTTGTTTGTTTCTCCCGAGATTGGATAATTAGTCCCCATAACTTATTTAGTGCGGTTCATTCTGCACACTCCGGGGGGCAGGAATAGGAAAGGTTTCGACTTTGCTTCTTAATATTGTGGCTTTTCTGCCAAAGACGAAACTGATTTATTTCATGACCAAATCCTGAAAAAAGCTAAAAAGCGCAGTGAGACGTTTTGCACTAGTTCCATCCTCTTCATTATAACTCTTAGAAAATAATCAAGATGGATTTGAGGCAAAAAATAAGGGATTATCACAGGACTAATTAACTAAATATAATGAAGAAAAAGTGAGCCATGTTATTATGATCGATGTGCAAATTAAACGTCAGAATGAAAAAGTCATATAAAACATAAAATTACTTGGTTTTTAAAAGTAATGTATTTAAACTATCCTAGTAGTACAGCTATTTTCATGGAGCAAAAGTTTAAAGTTAACCTTAAACTACAAGCATTACTTGAAGAATAATTTATCATCGCTCCACAGCTAGCTTAACATGCAAAAAAGCTTATATAATGTACGTAAGGATTTACGTGTGAGGTGACATCATACATATGCACATGAACAAGAAAACGAGGAAGAAAAGAGGAGAGAGAAATATGTGGACTTCCTATCTTAAGTAGCATCGCCATTGGATGAGTACAACTTACTTTTAGAAACAATAATAGTAAGAGGTTCGTTTAACTCTTAATTTGACCAGAGAATAAATTTTCTACACCTACACAAATTACTTTCGTGCATAAATCATAATATTCTTGGATTTTGACATAAAACATAGAACTTAGACTTAAAAGGTTTTCTACACTCAAGATATTTTACAGCTGATTGGTCCACATAAACCTCCATCCCCAAACCACACAAAGTATTCTTACAGGTGTTACTTTGACCTACCAAACAATTCCAATTATATACATCTCAGACGTGCCCAAATCTCACGAATATGAGTGCTTCCGCAATTGTCTTTTGGTGATTTAGACATTTCATGTTTTAAGCTAATCCGATAGCATAATTGAAGCAGGCCATAGATACAATTTATATAATTGCATAATCATTACCTTTTGATAGAAATGAAAATGGGTTTGGAAAATCCAATAAGGAGTAGGAGAGTTCGGTCCACATACAAGCCCAAAGGAGTTTTCATACGAGAACCAATTGGTAATAGTAGGAGTAACTCCTCTAGCTAATATTATGTAACTTTTTACTCTTTCTCCAATATGGGACAACTCACATGTGGACAACATATATAGGATTTAACACCTTTTCATTTCTTTCTATATATATAAATGGTTTTTTCAATTTTTAAGGAGTCGTTACAGACATCTATCTTTTATATATATATATACACGTGAATATTTGCAATACGATTTTTTTCATATTTGTCTTTTGAGTGTGTTTTAGGTGTAACATGTTACACCATAACTTATTGTGTGACATGCATGATGACATATACTCCAACTAGAATGACATGGACTATACATATAATGACATGAATCTCATATCATTCTACCTATTGTTTTATGTCATTTGATTTTATTTTTTTTACAAAAGAAGTAGTGATTTGTGGGTTGTTACACAATAAATAATTATAGTGTAATACTTTCACTCAAGAACTTGTGTTGTCTTCTAGTGATTCAAAACATTCCATGTTTTGAACTAACTTGTTAGCAAACCATACATAGAATATCATAATTGTGCAACCTAATTGGCGATAGAAAAGAAAAACTTGATTTGTGTTACATATGTCCGAAAATCAAAAGTCATTATATATATTTTGGTTTTATTTGAGTTTAATTGTACAAGTTGGGTTAGTTTTGTTAGATTTATAGCTTTTACTTCTCAAATTACAATGGAATTTGAAAACAAAATCTATAAATTAAATTATTATCTTATAACTCATCCGTTCTTTTACTTCTACAATTTATACTCCTCAACAATATTGAATATCGTCAAGCATAATTATAAATTGTTAACAATTGATATTATGATATTTGTGACAGATTTAACAAAATTTCATATCCATAATTATATTTTTCCAGTTTCACTATATGTATAATTTAAGATAGTTAAAATCTTAAAATGATGTATGCAATTATGGTAGTTAAAATTGTAAAAAGTTAAAAAAAAAAAAAAAAAAAAAAAAAGGGTGGAGATATGTTTTGTATTAGGTTAATTCCTACAACAAAGCCCATATTGGAAAAACGATTTCAACGTGACCGACCATTGAAGTAATTAAATGTGAAGTAGTGTTTGTGATGCCATGTGAGTATGTGACTCGGCCACAAGATGCATGGATGGCTGATTGCAGCGTGCATGCGTCAAATCAAGTGGGGCAACGCATGATAATCAAGTGAGGGCTGGTTTTTGGACTTTGGTTCCGTGAGAGAAGAGGGGGGCGGTTGCCACTTGCGAGGACTTGCTCAAATACATCGAATACAATACTACTCACATGTTTTCCTTTCAAATTTAATTTGAGGGTTAGAGATTAATTGGGATTAGAAATTGGAACTAGTATAATCTTATTATAGATAAATAAACTATTATTTATGTATTATGTTATATTGGACTAGGAATTTGAGGTAGGCATGGCATGATAATATAGAAGTTTAATCCCTATAGAAAAACGATGTCAAGATACATGAGGGAAATTCATATAAGATACGTATAGTTCATCTTTTTTTTTAATAGGAATATCCGGATATATACTATATATTTTTTTCACTTGAATCAATAGAAAATTGAAATATGCAAAGAAGAATAAGATCAAAATAAGCAAAAAGTTAGAAGAAAAAAAAAAGTAGAGAAGAATACATTAGAGAGTAAAAAAGAAAATTAAAGTGTGTTATTTACATGAGTCAACCTACAATGGCCATATGAGGAAAAAGATCAAATATCCTTATTAACAAACAACTCTCGTAACTATCAAAATTTCCCCATTAAGAAAAACGGGGAGGATGGATGATGGAAGAAGATAGAAATGTATCTAATATGTAGGGAATGTAGCTTATTAATAAAAATATTTTACATCTTTAGAAGGGCTAGCTAATAATCATATCTAAATAAATTGTTGTTCATCTCTCTGTGAATCAGATGAAAGAAGATTTAAATTTTGCTTTTTCAGAGAATCATCCTCGAATTCGCTTTTTCAGATAATCATTTTCAAATTTGTTTTTTCAAATAATCATTTTCAAATTTGTTTTTTCAGATAATCATCTTCTTCCCAACTAATACTAGCTTTCTGAGCACGCGATTCGTGAAATGACAACTTTTTCATCGTTATATTTCATAATGTCGAGTATGTAGTTTTACATGCACGTAATACATGCAGCGATAACTCATTATTGTAGTTTAAATTGACAGTTTATTTCAATAAAGGTTCTGTTTTGTTTAGCTTATTAGAAGTTATTTTTAGCAAAAATAAATTCATATCAGTTCAGATAAGCAAAAATAAGTTGATCAATAGAACAGATCAAAGTAGTTAAAGAAAGCATGCACTTCTAATATACATATTAAACATAGTAATAAAAAAATTTCCATAAGAATATTGCATAATCACCTCTTTTGTCAAGCTTCTCTAATTTGATTAACAGATTAGTTTATAATTGTAAATTATTTTTTCTTCATTTATACATGGAAATCAAACAATGAAATAATCTTTCTTTTTCAAATTTTTTGCTTTTTTAATCCTTGCAAAGATTACCTTCATATCTTTGTGCTTTTCTTTTGTCTTTTTTCGAACTTCGGTTTACTTATGAACTATATTCAATTCTAGCTCTTACTTATCTGTCATTGATAGTATAGCTAAAACTTCAAATGTAGTACGTTATTTTGATATGACCTTATTATTCTTTATATAATTGACTTACACAGATTAAAATTGTATAAACCCGATAAAATGATCATTTCTTTGCATGATTATAATGTTCTGCAAGTATATTGCTGATCATTTATTTTGACAATTTTTCCTTTTGATGGAAGGTTTTGATATTCTTAAATGAACTTGTCATCTTAGTTTTTTTGTAACCTCTATTTTCAGTCTTTTATTTTAATCCTAAATTTTTAAGTTATTCTAGTTCTAGTTTTTTTTTTATAAAAATGACAAGTATTTTAATTGATTGATTACCCATTATTTCAAAAAAAATTAAAAATTAATGTAATTAAAAAATAAGGATATTATAGTTATTTAATAGAGAACTCCATACCTCGCCCTTCATTTATATAATAGAGATATTCTTTATCCTTATTAAAATAGAAAAAAGGGCATAAAGACGGTCCTTTAGTATAGTTTATTAGAAATTATGTGTCACGGCCTTGTATTTTGCAAAAAAAATATATGGTGGAAAAAACTTCAATTTTGAGCAACACGTTTTTGCATTCTTATGTTTTACAAAATTCCACACGGTGGAAGAAGAAATTTGATCACCCTACTTGACATTATTCAGCAAATTCACTTAAAAAAAATGTTGAAAGTTAGAAAAAAAAAACAAAAACAATATTACATGGCAACCTAGTCTTTTGCAAAATTTTACTATATATCAGCAAATAATATTCTTAGTTTTCAAGTGACCATTTGTTATAATCTAACAATTAAACGTGGAATCAGTCAGCATTTTTTTTTTCCACTCAATTTTCCTTTAACTTTTAAAAAAAAATATATATATTAACTTACATACAGTGAACATGTGGTTGTTTGTTTTTGAACATGTGGTTTGTGAAAGTCTATATGGTGCAAATTTTGTAGTCAATGACCCATCAACCATATTATTTGTTATTATGTCTGATGTTATTGCACTAAAGACAAAAGACAAAAAAAACATTGTTGGAAATTAGACTATTGATAGTAATTCGAGATAAGACTGGAAACCTCTTGTCAAGAGTGACAAGAGTGGAGCGGTTGGAGGCTCTAGTGAGGCCGAATTAGAGGCGATGGAGGAAAAGGCTCACTCCACGATTTTGCTGTGCTTGGCAGACGATGTGATCACAGAGGTTGCAGATGAAATCACTGCGGCAGGTCTGTGGGCGAAGTTGGAGAGTCTCTACATGACGAAGTCACTCACCAACAAGTTGCTTTTGAAGCAACGGTTATTGCCTTGCGTATGCAAGGAGGTACGTCTCTAAGAGATCATTTAGATCAACTTAATACTATTTTACTTGATTTGCGTAATATAGATGTTAAGATTGGGATGAAGATGCTGCTTTGATTTTGCTTGTTTCACTTCCACATTCATATGAGAACTTTGTTGAGTCATTTGTTGTTGGGAGAGAGACTGTGACCCTAGAGGAGGTGAAGTCAGCACTTTTTACTAGGGAGTTGCGCCATAAGGCGGCAACGACTGAGAGTGGTGGAGATTCAGGGGCTGGGTTGGTGGTGAACTCGGCTAAGGGGAAGGGTCCTAAGAAGAAGAAAATTCTAAGGGTAAAGAGACCAATCCTAGGAATGTCTGTCACTATTGCAAAGAACCTGGCCATTGGAAGAATAAATTTCCCAAGAATCCTAAAGCTTCCAATGCTAACATTGCACAACTGGATACGAAATATGACTCCGAAGAGGACCTAGCATTAGCTGCTGTTGATATGCCTAGTCCGTCTGATCGTTGGATTTTAGATTCGGGGTGTTCTTACCATATGTGTCCAAATCGTGATTGGTTTACTTCTTATGAGTCTTGTAATGGTGGTAATGTTACTATGGGTAATGATGCTGCTTGTAAGGTTGTAGGGAGGGGTTCCATCAAGATAAGGACTTCGGGGGGTGAGATTCGTACATTGATGAATGTTAGACATGTTCCACAGTTAAAGAAAAATCAGATTTCTCTGGGTGTCTTAGATGAAGGAGGGTTTACTTTTTCTGGCTCGGATGGGGAACTATGTGTGTGGAAAGGTTTAATTGGTGCTTAAGAGCACTAAGTTGGGTACTCTGTATGTGTTACAAGGTACTACTCTGACTGGTTCTGCTAATGTTGCATCTACAAGTTCTGAGGAGATGACTAAGTTGTGGCATAGACGACTTGGGCATATGGGTGAGCGTGGGATGCAGATATTATCCAAGATGAACCTTCTTTGTGGCCACAAGGTGAAGAACCTTGAGTTTTGTGAGCACTGTGTGTTGGGTAAGCAAACAGGACTAAGTTTGGAAGGGGCTGCACATAACTAAGGCGACGCTGGATTATATTCACTCAGATTGCTGGGGGCCTGCTCGGGTAGAAGGTATAGGAGGATTCACTTATTTTGTGACTTTTATTGATGATTTCTCCAGGTACTGTTGGCTTTATTGTTTAAAGCATAAGGGAGAGGCTTTTAAGACTTTTGTGCAATGGAAAGTCTTAGTGGAAAATCAGACAGCAGAAGAAGGTTAAGAGGCTACGTACGGATAATGGTTTAGAATTTGTTAATGATGAGTTCAATGAGCTTTGCAGGGACGCAGGGATAGTGAGACATCGCACTGTCAGGAAAACACCACAGCAGAATGGTGTTGCAGAGCGCATGAACCAGACTTTGCTAGAGAGAGTTCGATGCATGCTTTCTAATGCAGGGTTGACTAGGAAGTACTGGAGTGAAGCCGTAAAACGGCATGTTACTGATAAACCGTGGTCCTCATACAGGTATTGACTGCAAGGTACCTTATGAGGTATGGTCTGGGAGAAGTGCTGAGTATTCTGGTTTGCGTGTCTTTGGTTGTATGGTCTATTATCATGTGAATGAGGGTAAACTTGAACCAAGGGCTAAGAAGGGTTGTTTTTTGGGGTATGGAGATGGTGTGAAGGGTTACAGGATTTGGTCCCCATCAGAAGGCGTGTTATACTTAGTAGAGATGTTACTTTTGATGAGAACACTATGTTTGTATCTGCTAACAAACCTGCAGGTGATACTGATGAGAGCACAGATGAAGGATCTGAGCAAGTAGTTGCTTCAGAATCCACTCCATAGCCACAGGTTCGAACTCAGGGGAAGGATAATGAGGCTCCAGTGAGTTCTCCCATTGTGGAGACTAGTCAGAGGGATGTAGCTGTTGTTGATGAAACAGCTGATGTTGAGTCTGATCATGAGGAAACTGTTGTTGAAGGTCAGAAACGACCTAGGAAGAAGACGCAGAGACTGATTGAACAGATAGAGGGCAGGAATGTTCCTGGCCGAAACTGCTGTGTAGAGGAGATGATTGGTTATGCATTACATGTAGCTGAAGATATTGAGTCACCTGAGCCAATGTCCTACAGGGAAGCAGTTTCTAGTAACGAATCACTAAGTGGTTAGTTGCTATGAGTGAGGAGATGGAGTCTCTTCACAAGAACCAGACATGGGAACATAGTGAGGATACCACAGGGTCGTAAGGTGGTTGGTTGCAAGTGGGTTTTCAAGAGGAAAGAGGAACTTCAGAGGGTGAAAGTGTCAGATATAAAGCCAGGCTAGTTGCAAAAGGGTTCAGTAGAGGGAAGGGGTCGACTACAATGAGATCTTCTTGCCAGTGGTTCGTCATACTTCTATTAGAGTGTTATTAGCAATGGTAGCACATTTTGATATGGAACTTGAGCAGTTAGATGTGAAAACAGCTTTCCTACATGGGGAGTTGGAGGAGGATATTCTGATGAGTCAACCAGAGGGGTTCGTTGTTCCAGGAAAAGAGAAGTTTGCTTGCAGTCTGAAGAAGTCCTTGTATGGACTTAAGCAGTCACCCAGCAGTGGTACAAGAGGTTTGACAGCTTCATGGTTGAGCATGGTTTTGACAGGAGTCCATATGATTGCTGTGTTTATCATAGCAAGGTGGAGGACGGTTCATATATTTACTTATTGTTATATGTTGATGACATGCTTATTGCAGCAAAGAAGAAGTCAGACGTGTTGAAGTTGAAGAAGCTTCTGAGTTCCGAGTTTGACATGAAAGATTTGGGAGCAGCAAAGAAGATTCTTGGCATGGAGATCTATAGGGATCATGGACGGAAGAAACTTTTCCTTTCTCAGAAAAGTTATATCTTGAAGGTACTTGACAGGTTTGGTATGAGTACTGCGAAATCTATTGATACTCCTGCTGCTGCAAATGCTCGTCTTTCTGTTGTGCTTTCTCCTCAATCTGATGAGGAAAAAGAGTATATGTCTAAGGTTCCGTATGCTAGTGCTGTTGGTAGTCTGATGTATGCTATGGTTTGCACTAGGCCAGACTTAGCACATGCTGTTAGTGTTGTGAGCAGGTTTATGACTCAACCAGGGAAGGAACACTGGCAGGCAGTGAAGCGGATTTTCCGCTACTTGAGAGGAACGGCAGATGTGGGTCTCATTTATGGGAATGATACTGAGTGTTTGGTGACCGGATATTCTGATTCGGACTATGCAGGTGATATAGACACTAGAAGATCGATGACTGGGTATGTATACACTCTAGGAGGTTTTGTGGTTAGTTGGAAGGCTACTTTGCAGTCTTCAGTGACTTTGTCTACTACGGAGGCTGAGTACATGGCTTTGACTGCTGCAGCAAAGGAGGGTATATGGTTACGTGGTTTGGTTAGTGATCTGGGTCTTCACCATGATCGTGCTATTGTGTATTGTGATAGCTTGAGTGCTATTTGTCTTGTCAAGGATCAGGTGCACCATGATAGGACTAAACACATTGATGTAAGGTACCATTTTCTGAGGAGTGAGAAGAGGATAGTGGTGAAGAAAGTTGGGACTGCAGACAACCCAGCTGATATGTTCACCAAGCCAGTTCCAGTTCGCAAGTTCAAACATTGCTTGGACTTGTTGAACGTTGATAGTCACATATGACCTTGTGAGAGGTTGTGCCTCAAGGTGGAGGTAATCTCGGCCCTGGGATAAAGTGGGCAAGCCCGGCATCGGGTTAAAGATGCAATTGCAGGAGGGGAAAGAGTATCTCGAGTACTGTTGAAGAGATACATGTTTGGTTGATTGCTTTGAGGTGGAGTTGTGTGGTAGATGCAAGTCAAGGTGGAGATTTGTGAAATGTGTGACTTGCGATCGGCGCGAATGGTGCGCCCGCACCAAATATAGGTGCGCCCGCACGTCACTACGGCAAAATCTACAACGTTGAGGCAGAAGCATTTGGTGCGCCCGCACATTTGTCTGGTGCGCCCGCACCAGGATTCGGTGCGCCCGCACCAAAAGGTGGTGCGCCCGCACCTATCGGGAACGCGGATTTTCTCCGGTTTCATTTAATGAGGGTTTTAAATAGTGCCCTAATTGTATGCTTTGTTTTCTACCACAAATTAGAGAGAGAGATTAGAGAGAAACACAATAGAGGAGATTAGAGAGAGTCTTTGAGATTCAATATCAATTGAATCTTGCCTATTGTACTTGTAATCATCTCGTTCATAGTGAAACAATCTTTTCCCCTGCCTTGAGAACGTAGCTATCACATTGATAGTGAACCTCGTTAAATCTTGGGTGTTCTTTATTCGTTTTCTTGAGTTTATTGCTTTGATAATCGCTTCCGTTGCAACAGGATCGGTAGATAAAATTGATGAACGTAAAGGAGCTTTACCATTATATCTCCATTCCTATTTGTTATTCCTATTTTGACTTTTTTCTCTATAAAAGATCATAAATAGGAAGAAAAAATAGGAATAAAGGGAGTAATTGATAACCAAACAACAATTTATTGTTTACTATATATCCTTATAAGTGTAATTTTTTTCCACCTTATAGTGTATACCATGTAGAATTTTTCTATAATTTTTCATTTACTTTCTCTCTCCTCCTCCTGATCCTCCACAAATGATTAGTTTTTCTATTTTCACTTTCACATTTCCTAACAAACAACTTTTGCAATTGATAACTTTTTGATGGATTTTGTGAAAATAATATATAACTCTATGTAAAGAATGTATAATAATTAAGGAAAAAACAAAAAGTATTATATGACAAAATTTATTATCATTTTGTATATAATCAACATGACACGATATATGTTATCAAAAGTAGATTCTTCTTATTATTATTCTCGTTATTCAACTATAAATTAATTTAACAGTGATGAGAGTATGTTTGGTTCGACGAAAAACTTGCTCTAGAAATATGATTTTCCTTTCTTTTTTTTACATTTTGATTTGTGAAGATTGGAAAACAGATTTTCAAGAGATCGAAATTCTTAGTTGTGGAAACATTTTCGTTTACAAAGAAAGTGAAAACATATTTTCCTTCTGATTCTGCACCTTCCTTCCATTCATCTTTGCATATTTCATTACATTCTTCCTTTTCTTCCTAGTTTCTCATACAAAAAAGCAAACAAAGAAAAAACAAATTACTATTGTATTTTTCCTTAGAAACGTTTTTCATCGAAAAGGGCATGTTCTCTTCGGCATAAAACAATTGAACTGATTGCAGCTGAATTGAACTGATTGCAAATGAAGTGAACTGAATTAAATTATAACTAAGGGTATGTTCTCCCTAGCTTATCTTCTGTTCAATTCAGTTACAATCAGTTTAATTCAGTTCAGTTCACTTGCAATCAGTTCAGTTCAATTTAGCTCCAATTATCAATTCTATTAGTTATAATTTAATTCATTTCAGTTCAGTTGCAATTAGTTTAGTTCTATTGCAATCAGTTCAATTCAGTCTAGTTCAATTCATTTTTTTTCCCGAAGATAATAGGCCCTAATAGTAATGATAATAAATAAATTAGGAATTGAACTGAATTGATTGGAACTGCATTAAACCGAACTGAACTGAATTGATTGGAACTGAGATGTACCAAACCGAACTGAATTGATTGAAACTGAGTTGAAACGAACTGGAATAATTTACAATTACTCAATTAAATTGAATGAAAATGAACTAGACTAAAATGAAAATAATTTGGAGAGAACATGTCCAAATAGAGAAATGCAGACGAAGGGAGAAAGGCTTGGTAACCATTTAACCAACTGTTTGAGTCCAAAAAAGACTCAAATACCCAAAAAAAAACACAATGGTACCATTATAACCTGACATTGGTATCAAATTGTTATCAGGACTGGTACAAGGTATCAATATTTTCGTGGAATAGTACCATTATAACCTAGCATTAGTACCAAGCAAATGTCAGTCACACGCGCGTGAAATCTTCCAACGCATAAAATGACCAAATTACCCCCGTTTGAGTCCCCTAAAAGACTCAAACGGTTGGACGCCAATACAAGCTCCAGACGAAGGTGAAAGGATCTGGTTTAGCATAGAGGATCCAGATGACAGCATCATCAGACGACAAATCATCAGCCCTGTTACGCGGTAATAATAAAATCCCCACATTAATATCTCAACACGTGTCGGTTATATAGGCCAAACATAGCAATCATATAAACCAACAAAATAAAGAAAAAGACAATCATTTTTTGGATCAGCTTCAATTCGCTCATCGCTCTCCTACCTCTCTTACCACTCCACCATACTCCATAGTATAACATTTTCAATTTCTCTCTCCAAATCACACATACCACGTATATACACTTTCATATTATTAAAGTAGTCGTAACATCTTTTTATCCTCAATCAAACAGAACTATCCAGGCTTTAAGACTTTTGACCTAAAATCTTCTCTATAATAATAATAATAATAATAATTCTGTTGTTTGTGAAGTTATTACTTTTGATTATAACATTTTTATACATGGAGAAACGCCAAAATCTGCTTGATAGTACACTTGGAGAGATCAAGCTTTCTCCAGCTCAAACAAGTTAAAGAGTGAAAGAAACCACCAAAAAACGCCCCTCTTTTGACATAAAGCCTACTCTTTTTTTTCCTTTCATTTTTTTCCCTACTAACGTGTCCTCATCCTACTTTTTATTTATCGGAGTATAAGTTTGGTTTTCGGTTTAAATCTGACTCAAATGTACGTAATTCAATTATAAATTTTTGAATCTAAATACAATCTAATCTTAAATAAATCTAATTTAAATTAGAGCTCATCAAATTGGATCCAGATTATAAACTTATTTCTTTCGTGCTAACATAACGTTTAAAATAACAAACTTTGTTATTTTTCAATACCCTTTACAAGTCTCAATGAAACGCTAATCAATCACAATATATCCACAATTCAAATTTGAAAAATCATTGGAGTTAGTATTATTATTAATACAAATTAAACTTAATATAGGTATAAGGCAGTTGCCATCAATAACAAAACTAAAAGATTATTTGATTAATTCAATCCAATTTTCCAAAAAATTGAGCCCGATTAGGTACAATATGCTTTTTTGTAAAAAAAAATATATGATATGAATTAGTAATTCATTTTGGATTCGATTGGATTTTGAATCTCTTCCTATTACCCCTTTCACTATTTTTATAAGTTATTCATTAGTCCTAAGTGCTCAAAACATTGAAAGTCAATGTATTGTCTAGGTTAAAAGTCCGAATCGATTTAAGTGATAAGCAGTTTGATGTCGCTTAAGGGATGTCTCGAGTTTGAGTCTCACCATATGCAGAAACTCTGGTTGGGAGACTCACCTACCAAAGTCAGGTGTGTGACCCGGGTCAGATTCATATGTAGTCGGAATAAAGCTCTAGTGACACGGGTGGGCAACAAAAAAAAGTCTTATTTTTTAGAATGAAACTGAGTTAAGTTGAACTAAATTGTTCCTAAAAAGTAGTATCTTATAAGTTAATGATTTTTAAACCTAATAAAGAAGTAAATTTTTGTTTAAAGGGTAATTTTGTTACTTAACATTATTATAAGTGAGAGTTTAGCTAACTCTGTCGTTTTACCAGCACACGTGGTATCACATGTCCCTCCTAAGTATATTTCCTCTGTTCCTCAACTTCTACCGACGTGGATTACTGCACACATGTAAAATACCAGCCCCCATCCAAAATCCTTCTAGAACCTCATCTCATAAAAACCGGCACGTGTCCTTCTCTTAAGAGTAGTGACTCAACACACTCTTCCCAATTCAATTCACCTTTTTTCCATTTTCTCTAGATAAGGTCGGCTAATACGATCAACCCAAACAGCCCCTTCCTTAAGTGCTAAGTGGGGGGTACGTGGCACCTCATGAACGGATGATTCTTTTACCACCCTTTATGGGTCCCACTACTAAAGAGGTAAGACAAGGACATACCGTACTTATCTCATAAGAAATTTCTTCCCTTCTTATTTCTATATATATATGGACCGCCTTCCTCCTTCATTTCGAAAATTAGTCTGTTGAATTATTTACATACATATATTCAACACAAGGGAAAATATTAATTTACAATCGTAAAATTTTAGTGGAAAAATTATCGTTGGGTGAAGAAAAATGGGAGTTCAAGATAAAGATCCACTTGCTCAATTGAGTTTACCACCTGGTTTCAGATTTTACCCTACTGATGAAGAACTTTTAGTTCAATATTTGTGTCGAAAAGTTGCGGGTCATCAATTTTCTCTTCAAATTATTGCTGAAATTGATCTTTATAAGTTTGATCCATGGGTTTTACCTAGTAAGTTCGACTATATTTATCCTCGTCTTACCATAAATTATCTTAAAGTCGTCTTTATAATCTTATTAACGTGAATTTTTAATTGATTTCGTATAGGTAAGGCGATGTTTGGAGAAAAAGAATGGTATTTCTTTAGCCCGAGAGACCGAAAATACCCGAACGGGTCCCGACCCAATAGAGTAGCCGGGTCTGGGTATTGGAAAGCTACTGGAACTGATAAGATAATTACAACACAAGGAAGAAAAGTTGGGATTAAAAAAGCTCTTGTGTTTTATATTGGTAAAGCACCTAAGGGTACAAAAACTAATTGGATTATGCATGAATATCGACTCACTGAACCAACTCGCAAATCCGGTAGCTCCAAGGTTGGTATTGTCTTTTCACATTTATAATTTTTGTTATTAATTAATAATGTTATATAATGAAAATATGATTTTGTCTTATAAGACACCGTTTATTTTTAAATTAAAATTAGGTAATGGTAAGTTCAATATTAAAAAGAAAATTAATCTAATAGCGATTAGTTGAATTTTTTTTGTTGACTAGTTTAATTCATTTAGTGATTAGGTCTATTCTTATATTAAAATTTTATCGTCTCTTTTAATGATTTTTGTAAAAATATGAGTAGAGATATTTTTATAGTAGTCTAACGCGTTGATATTTTATTGGTGAATCAGTTGGATGATTGGGTGTTATGTAGAATCTACAAGAAAAATTCGAGTGCGGCGAAGCCTACAACAAGTAAAGAACACAGCACAGGTGGATCATCTTCCTCGTCATCATCACATCTTGATGATGTATTAGAATCTTTACCGGAAATTGATGACCGTTCATTTGCACTGCCACGTATGAACTCTTTGAAGAATAATGTGGGCCACCACCAACAACAACAAAATCAACACCAACAACAAAATCAACAACAGCATCAAAATGACAAATTTAACCTTCAGCATCTCGGGTCGGGTAGTTTCGATTGGGCTGTGTTAGCCGGGTTGACATCGGGGCCCGAATTCGCTTTCAATGGATCAACTCAACCGCAACAAGGGCAAGTGAACAATAATAATAATGCAATGGACATGTTTATCCCTTCATTGCCACCCTTGTCACAAGTGGAATCTCCTGTTGATACTAAAGTTCGTATTACATCTGGATTAGTGGATGATGAGGTTCAAAGTGGAATTACAAGTCATCGGGTTAATCCGAGTTATTACAATCACAACACGAACATGTTCACACAAAGCTATAATAATAGTAATTCGGTAGACCCGTTTGTGATGGGTCATCCAAATCAGTTTAGTTTTGGGTTTGGGTATAGACAGTAGATTCAAAAAAATGGATTTTTTTGATAGTGAAAAAAATGTTGGAAAATGTTACTGAAGAGGGTATTTGATGTAAATATCTCTTATTTATTGGGCTAACTTTTTGCGGAGATAAAAGCAATGGGATAAGTAAAAGGAAGACATAGTTTTTGATTAATTATTTTTGTTTTTTGGTTGTAACGGAAAGGTAAATTGAAAGTGGATGGAATTGTCAAAAATTATTGTCAAGGTTGGTAAAGGGAAGGTGTAAGATTCAATGTACAATGTGATGAATATTGAACATGTAATGCAAAAGAAAAAAGCGCCGAAATTTCTGGTCCGTATACAATATTTGTCTTTTTTGAGATAGGGATTTACTAGTAGCTTACGTACGCTTATTATGAAAACGATTAAGAAATACAAATAAAATGGGATCGGCATTCTTCTAATTTATTTATGTATTTTGCGCACAATGAATCAGAAGTTAGAAAATGGAAATGATACTTTATTTTATAATTTAACTTGTTTTCCCGAAATAAATTAAGATTATATAAAGACAACAAAATTGAGAATTAATCAAGCTGGTTTGATTAGTGTATTTAGCAAATGGCAATATGCAACTCTTTTCTAATTGGTGAATCGATTTACTTATATCACCAAGGACGCTAACGTGCTTCTTATGTTTTCACAGTCCATAGCTAACACATGCCATCAAAGTAGAGGTTATCATGCGCCGAGTCGGATCGCGCCTAAAAAATTGTCGATTGGTCGGGTCGGATCGGGTCAAAATTTTGTATCCAAAATCTGCTAATTTGGGCCAAAATGAGCGGACTTTTCGAACCAAAATTGGTCCGGGTCAAAAATAGATTAAAAAGTCATTTTTTACTTTTTCAAAACTCGGCCCAAAGAAAAAAACGAGTCGGGCCCGACTGCGGGTCAAAAAGATTAGCCCAAATCCACCCAAAAATCGGGCTGGGATGAAGTTGATCATGTTTACACCAAAGCATCAATATAGAACGCCAACATAAAATCACCACTAAAATGCACTTAAAAAACAATATAATCTCATGTAAGATACTATGTTTTTTTCTTTACAAATTAAAGCTAACCAAACTTTAGTATGATTCGAGCAGTGCGTTCACCCTACACCTACTGCAATTGTTGCTTATTTATAAGAGTGTGTTTTCGGTATAACATGTTACGTCATAAACTATCGTGTAATAAAACCTTATATATACATAATCACACATAATGATATGAACCTAAGCAAAATGATATTGACTATGCAAATAATAACATGAATCTTTTGTCATTCTGTCATTTATTTCATGTGTTTTATTTTTTTTTTTCAAACAGGAAACGGTGATTTTTGGATTGTTAAATCATAACTTATGGTGTAACAATGACTCTGAAAAATTTGTGTATTTATAAATTTCTTAAAAGTGCAACTTGACAGATATATACTACACAAGTATATCCTCACCGGGGATAAGTAATTTATTAGAAAATCAGTAAAGTTAACTTCATGTGAGTAAACTCTGTATATTACAAATATATAGTGTAACTTGACAGATATATACTACACAAGTATACCTCTGTATATTTTTTAGTTGTATCAGTTGCTTTTTCACATTTATCAAGACGCTTTATTGGACGTTAATATCTCTTATTTGGTATAAGTAAAAATCATAAAAATTTTATATTTGTAATTCTCGCATTGAGACGAATCTAATAAGACTCCAATTAAATATGTTTTTCTTATATAATGGTGCGATATAACTTAACAAAGTTGGTTGATAAATAGTGATAAAAAGGCAAATGATATAGCTAAAAAAAACAAAGGTAGTCTTTCTTTAGGATTTTCTTACAGAAGTTTAGAATATGATAATACCTATTAGATTATCTTGGGTCCCTATCTGCTCTAAGAAAATCACTACTGCACAGTGTGAAGTATTGACAGACAAGATAACCACAAGAATAAGAGTGTGGAGTACCAGGCACCTTTCTTACATGGCTAGGTGTCAACTGATCAACTCAGTTCTGCTCAGCCTTCATGTATATTGGGCACAAGTGTTCCTTCTCCCACAAAGCACACTTAATGATGTTATTAAAGCTTGCAGAGCTTATCTTTGGAGTGGGGAGCATTTCAGTAGCAAACCTGGGTTAATAGCATGGGAACAACTTTGTACCAAGAAGGAATTAAGCAGGTGGATTAGGCTTCAGAGATGTGAAGCTATGGAATATAGCTTGTTTGGGAAACTATGTATGGGCAATTTCTACCAAACAAGACAATCTATGGATAAAATGGGTTAATGCTGTATATATTAGAGATGATGATTGGTGGGATTATGTCCCAAGATATAAAGTTAGCTGGTATTGGAGAACTATTTGTGAATCAAGGAAAAATTGAAAAGTTTCTACTCTCATGCTGAATCACAAGCTATGACTCAATACTCAGTAAAAGAAGTGTATGGTAAAATGAAAGGTGAACAACAAAAGCAAGTTTGGGCTAAGTGTATATGGAATAGACTTAATTAGCATTCCTAAGCATAGATTCATATACTGGTTGGCAATTCAGCAGAAGTTAAAGACTACAGCTAAACTTGCACAAATAGGCATCAGTGGAACAACATTATGTCTATTATGTGGTACACAGGATGAAACTCATCATCATCTCTTCTTTCATTGTGTATATGGTAAATCATGCTTGATTCAGCTCAAGCAATGGATGGGGATTGAATGTGCTACACAGGAACTGATGCAATTATGCAGATGGACCAGAAGAAGCAGGTTGTCTATGTTTAGGAAACAAGTTTTTAATGCTGGAATTGCAGCCATATTGTATCAGACATGGAAGAGTAGAAACTCCAGCTACTGGAATCATTGTATTCCTACAATTAATAGCACTATGAAACTTGTAAGAGCTGAAGTGAAATTGCGCATTACTAGTGTTATACCTAGTAAAGTGTCTAGAGCAGATCAGATTTGGTTTAGGAATCTGAATTAGTTTGTAATTGGTGATGTAATCTGGCTTTCCCCTTGGGTAAAGGGTCCAACCTAGTTGGTTTGTTTGCCCTTGGGGAAATTGGTTGTTCTGATTTGAAAATCAAAAATATTACCTTAATTAGCAAAAAAAAAATAAAATAATACCTATTAGATAGGAATGTTGTACTTGCTTGTGTTCTAAGGAAGATGAAAATCTAAAACATCAAATCATTACCAATATTTATCAGCTTTAATTTTTCATGGGGCATGAGTGGAGATTTGAAAATTATGATGGAACTAATTTTGGATCTAAGCATATTCCAAAATGTCGTCTACGTGGTTTATTTTTCTCTGAAGTATTTTATATTATATTTTTGTATTTTTTGAAACTATAATTAACAGAGATGTCTTGGAGGAGTGGTACTGGTTGAGTTTCCACTTCTTTAATCAGGAGGTTAAAATTAAAGTTTGAGATTTGCTAAAAAACATTTACTTTTTAATTTTAGTAGATTTCTTATCGGCGGCCAATTTTATTTAACAAAAATTAGTTAAGTCAGATTCGCCTAATCAACCAAATAAATAGGATCATTCAATAATATACGAGACGATTGTCATGGAATATAAAATGATAATAGTATTATAGGCGTATTTTTATTTCTCTTACGCGGGATGATCACGTATTAGATTTTACTACCTCACTGTAAAGGTTTTATTGAAAATTGTTTTGAATTGAAAGAAGTCGCCAACAAGTCTTTAGAGGAAGACTAATAAACCTAATTGGATATGGGAAACCGTAGGGACAAATTAGGGACTTATCCAATATAAATTTCCCCGTCTACTTCATAGATGGTCAATATGAACCAATAATTGAGTTCGGGGGTGATGTACAAACACAGTCACGTTTTATGCAATAAAATAACCACATAATGTTTTAAGCACCCTAAAATAACCAGTCTAGGTTGGTTCAGGAAACACATAAAAGACTATTTTTTAACGACATGTTATTATGTAATCAATTTACACATACAGAACCTAACATGTTATCTAAATTAATTTGATGAATATTAGAACAGTTTTTTAGGTCTTTGATTAACAAAAATAACATGTGGGTGATAAAAGCAATAAAGCAGGACGATCATATAATATGCATAGAATAATCAGGCAGGTGTATAATAATGTATGAAAATAAAAATAAAAAGAAAGGAAAAGGTTTAGAATGTACAGTATTACATATTTATATTAAAGATCTACAACAGAAAAGAAACATTTAGTAACTTCAATATAAAATAGGAATTTATTTAAGGACCCTCAAGATTATACCGTGGCTTGGGTCTACGAGATTGACAACCTTCGATACGAGCAATCGTGAATCATGAAAATATGAATGTATGAAAGTATGTAGATTGAATGTATTTATGTTTGAAAGGTATGAGTTTTGTAGGAAAGTTTTGTAGTTCGTAGAGAGGTTCGTAATATATTAGTTGAGTTCGAAGTGTGTTAATATGTAAATTCCGTTTTTTTAGTCTCTAAAAAAATCATGCCTATTTATAGGGAAAACGACATTGCGCCTCACGCGCAAGATGCTTCTGGCGTAGGTTGACATGTCACGCGCATGACGCGACATGCCTCGTGAAAGCATACATGTGGTACACATTTTGAAAATGATAAGAAATAAAAGCCGCATCTCATTAGTGAAGTGCGCTTGACGCATGCAGTACTCTTTGTGAGTTTGAAATCAATGTGTCAGGTGCAGATTGGTGCACCTAACACAGGTGGACAAAGTTGCACCTGACGCACAGATGTGCGCTAGGCGCAAGGCCCTGCGCCAGGAGCAAGCGGGTGTGCTAGGCGCACCAACCTGGCTCCTGACGTGCCTTTGCCAGCTTTGTTAAAACGCATTTTCAAAGATTTTCTTTTATCCTATAATTTCGAAAATCCGATTGTACGGGATAAAATCTGATTTTAACTATAAAAAATATCTTTTGAAATATTTATTAATTAAAATGAAACAATTAATTATTATTAAATAATTAAGTGGGATTTTCAAAAAATTGGCCACAAAATACAATTAATTATCATAAATCATTCATTAGGCTTTAAAATAGGACCTTTACAGTTTTCAAAAGGATTTTGAATGGCTTTTCATATTGTTCTGCCCTTAGGGCGGACCAATTAAGACCATGGTATGTTTCATCATCGGATCCTTAAATGGGGAGAAAAGATCATAGGTATACAACCCCCCCCCCCCCCACTTTGACTGAGGTTCAGAAAACCAAAATTCAAAGTATGCGGTGTTGGGATGGAGAACAATTCTAAATGCTCTGCAGTTTAGAATTGATCTATATACGCATGTCTCTGCAAAACAAAGTTAGTATGCAAGACAATAACTACAAGCAATTTGATTAAATGCAAAAGAAGATGTTAGCAAATAGGTACAAACAACTCAGATAAGCACATAATGATGGAATAATGCAAACTTAGAATTTATAAGGATGCATGAGACGCAATGCAAGGATTAAGGTTATGGAAAGCTAATGGATGACACGTAATGCAAGGTCAGTGTTATGCAAGACTAGAATATATGCAATGCAATGTCAGGATTTTGCAAGACTAGAAGATGTGTAGAATGATAGAATGATCAGAAATAGATAGAATGATTTTCGAAAATCGTTTTTAGTATATAATCGGGGTCCGTAAACGAGGTCGCAGTAGATCCACGAATTGATCCGCGTGGGTTCGGAATTTATTTTATGTTAGATTAGCATCTTTCTCACAATTTTCCGAGACACGATGTGGGCACACATAATATATTGCATTTAGAATAATTTGCCGATTGACCAAAGTCAATTCTCTAATCCAAAATTTTCGGGATTATTATTTAAAAATTAAGAATTTAATTCAAGACTTTTTATTAAAGTTTGAGTTAACTGAATATAAATTTATTGTAAATTAATGTTTATTTAACAAAATGATGAGTTAAACTAGCAAAACTAACAAATTTAGAATTTTTTTTTAAAAGGATAGCTTAGAGAAGACATTGTTTTAGTTATAAGTAATATCTTTAAAGATTCTTAAGTTCAGGTAAAAGCACTAATATAATAAGTATAGGGCCATGTCAAAAATCAAAGAATTCAAACTAATTTGGGATAAACCTAAAATGACAATATCCAAAGTGTTTTTTTTTTGATAATTTGGACTTTTCATTTCATTCGAAAAAGGAGGATGGTACCCTCTATCAATAAATCAGGTATTCCCTTCAGAAAGGGAAACTTTTATAGTATTAGGTACACCCGATTTAGAGGAAGGTGCTAAGCCTCTATCCAATTACATCACAAAACATAAAATTGTGACAATTTCCAAACTATTATGGAACAGATGAAGTATTATTTTAAATTATATGTTTGATATGTGTTGCACTCAATGTACATTGCCTTTTTTTAACTACCAAATATTAAAGAATGCAATTCAATAAAAGACTATTAAAAAAAAATACTAGATACTGATTGTCCAAGTACTTTCTCATAATTAAATGTCAAGAGAGTAAAAGATGACAAAGAAAACACCCCATAACTTAAAAGACGTGAAAAATAATTAAATGCTAAAAGAGTAAAAGGATATTAGAAGATGAAAAATAAAACTCACTTCTCACAAACTAAAAGAAGCAAAAAAAAGGAAAGTAAAGTTAGAGGTCGAGATTTGATCCCGCGTCCTTTTGATAATAATTTCACCGACCCTCTCACTGAGCCATGTGGTATTTACCGAATCAACGCGGTGCGGGATACTTAAATTTTAATGCGTAGTAGCCATTTTTCAACCATTTTTTTTTTCAGATTTGTGTGGGTTCAATTAAATCCATTGAACCTAAGTTGAATCCGTCCCTGGATTCACGCAAGATTAATTCCTATTATATGGATATTTTTTATTTATTTCTATCTCTCTCATCTCTCTAAAAATTTACAATCTTGATATGTTGCAATTATTAAAATGATAGAAAGTTGTATTAGGAGCACCTAGAATCTTCAACCCAAAAGTCCTTTTAAGCCTCGAAGATAAGCATGCACTTACTAGGTTTATGTGGAAGTCAAGATGTAGGCAAGAAAAGATGCTTCTATATATACCAAAGCAATTTCTAGCACCTTGTTAGTTGTTAGATGGAAGAGTGTGCACTCGAGACTATATGGTGGCGGCTAAAAGGATTATATTATTAATAAAAATTAAAGAAAAGCACACGAATGCACAGTTAATCTTCTCCCACGTGTCATCTAAACTGCTTTTACGTCACGTTTTGCTTAATTACGATTTACTACACCAAAATTCTTTTTGACCAAAGAATTAAATATTCGACTGGTTTTATTTTATTATCCCAGATGAACCGTATGAAATCGATACCCATATTTGGACCACCGCACCAATGACTAAACCTTGATCGCCATACTCAGTTTTGTACACACTACCTAATTTGTGCTAATTAGTATTGGCATTTATACCATCCTCCCATTTGTAGATGTTGAAAACTTGTATTTTTACATGGTTTTGAACGCAACCGCCCCACCATGATGATGAGATATAAGTGATTAAGATAGATAATTAAGAGTTTTACAACTCATTGGGATATATGGTTAATATTGCATTACAGTATTAGATTCCTTTTTGTATGAATATATCTTTTCTAAAAGTATGACACGAACTACTATTCAAGGTGTAGGGAGCGACACCAATAATTCAATAAAGTGTGCATAAACAACACCAACTATAATAATTGGTGCTCTATGTCACATATTACTATATATTCGTCCAAATCCCTTTCAGTATAGCCACATCTAAAATCCATTACCCCCTCCTATCATTGATTTATCTTCGCCAGATTTTAAACCTAGACTACATATTCATCAAAATTGGGTGGAATTAGTGATGATATGTCACTCAACGCACCTGACATCATAGTTAGCCTATATGTGCACTCTTTTCATTATAAATAATGGTTTTGCACGATAATATTTATAATTGTAACGCACTGGGGTTAAGATGATGTTTATTTAGATCATGTTGGAACATTTATAGGGTAATGGGTTTGAAACTCATAAGGGTATGTACTAGAAGAGGAGGAGGTCTAGTATGCAAAAGACTAGAGTGCATCAAGTGGCAAAACGCATTGATAAACCAAGGGAGACAGAAGACTGGCGCGAGTCGCGACAGAGTCGCGAGTCGCGACCGTGGCCCGTCGCGAGTCGCGACAGGCGTCGCGGGTCGCGACCAGCGCCTCGCGACTCGCGAGCTTCTTCGCGAGTCGCGACGTGTCTTCGCCTTGGAATGCGAAAATTGCCTCGACGGTTTTATATCCGTTGTGATGCTTTGTTGATCATTTTAATGACTTTTAAGGTCCTTTAATCAGTAGATTAAAGACCTTTGATGAGTGATTAAATGGGGGTTATGTGATTAACCTCTCTAGTCAATGTGATTAAGATGGGGGTTATGTGATTAACCTCCCTAGTCAATGAAAGGTTTATTCTTCCTATATAAACCTTGGGATTCCTATGAGTGAAGGGTTAGAAGAAAAATCAGATTTTCTATACTCTCAAAACTTCTTGCTTTGCTTAAGAGAAACTTGCAATCTTCTCTTGAGTGTTCTTCACAAACACAAAACACAAGTTCTTGTTGATTCACTTAGAAGATCATCTAAGTGGATTGTTTCTCTCCATTGTATCTCATTAGTTATTTCGTGTTAACCCGGTGATCCTAGAGGGGCGAAATTAAACTAATAGGAAAGCGTAGTTTCCGTGCCTTGGAGTGGATATCCGGTTCTCTCATTGATCACACACGTAACAATCTATTAGTTTAATTCTCCTTTTTTTCGGATATGGCTCAATCACTCAAGGACATGACTATGAACTTCCAAAAGTTGGATAAGTTTGAGGGGGTGGGCTATCGGAGGTGGCAAAAGAAGATGACTTCTTGTTGACCGCCTTGAATGTGGTGTAGTGTTTATCAACTCCTATGCCACCACTCCCGGAAGATGGAGAGGAAGAGCCTCTTGAGACTACTAGGAAGAGGATCAAGTGGGAGAATGATGACTACTATTTGTCGTGGTCATATTCTCAACTCTCTCACCGACCCGTTGTTTGATTCTCCAAAATGTGGAGAGTGCAAAGGAACTTTGGGATGCTCTTGAGGCCAAGTACATTTCGGAAGATGCTTCAAGTAAGAAATTCCTTGTTAGTAATTTTAATTCTTTTAAAATGACTAATGATCGGCCTATTATGGAGCAATTCCATGAGGTTCATCATATTTTGAACCAAATAAGATCACATGGTATGGTGATGGATGAGGCAATTGCGGTTGCCTCAATCATTGACAAATTACCAAATTCTTGGAAAGATACAAAAATCTTTTAAAACATAAAAAGGAAGACATGTCCATGGAGCAATTAGGAACTCATCTTCGTATTGAAGAGGGGATCCGGGCTCAAGATGGGGTTAAGGATACTACTCCTAGTATTCCTAAACTACCGTTAATTTGGTAGAGGTTGGTGGGTCTAGTAAGACCAAGAATCCAACAACAACAACAACAACAACAACAACAACAACAACAAAAACTACAAGTTGCAAACAAGAAGAGGAAGACCCTCTCTTGTTGGATATGCAATGGTCCTCATCTTAAGAGGGATTGTCCTTCTAACAACAAGAAGAAGACAAAGAACACACAACCTAGTGTTGTTCAAAACCAAGGTAACAATGCACATGTTAATGTAATTGAAGAAATGCATTTTGTTGCTATGATTTCTGAAATTATGTGTGTGCAGGTTGATGATTCTTGGTGGATAGATTCGGGAGCCTCTAGACATGTGTGCAATAACAAGGATTTCTTCAAGTCTTTGAAAGATTTGGATGATGGTCCAATCTTGTATATGGGGAATGATTCTACGGTAAAGGCTAGAGGCATAGGCCAAGTAGAATTTTGTTAACCTCGGGAAAGACTTTAACTCTCCGGGATGTTGTGTATGTACCGGAAGTTAGGAAGAATCTTGTGTCAGGAGGTCTCTTGAATAAGTATGGTTTTAAAGTTGTTTTTGAGTCGGATAAATTTGTACTTTCCAAGGGTGGTATTTTTGTTGGACAAGGTTTCTTTTGTAATGGAATGTTTAAATTTAGTATTGATAATAAAATTGGTACTAGTTCTATTTACATGCTTGATGTTTCTTCTCTATGGCACAATCGTTTATTGTCATGTGAATTATCGTAGATTATATGACATGTCTAAAATGGGGTTAATACCTCCTTTCGATTTAAAGTTAGAGAAGTGTCACACTTGCGTGCTAAATAAAATTACAAAAAACCTTATCCTAGTGTGACTAGACAAACGGTATTGCTTGAATTGGTGCATAGTGACTTGTGTGACTTTCATAGTTCACCTTCTTTAGGAAATAAGAAATATGTTGTAACTTTTATTGATGATTTTTCAAGGTTTTGTTACATATATTTATTATTTACTAAAGATGAAGCACTAGAAAAGTTTAAGACCTTTAAAATCGAAGTGGAACTCCAACTTAATCAAAAGATTAAAAGACTTCGAACGGATAGGGGTGGTGAATATTATAATCCAAGTTATTTTAGTTCCATTGGTGTAATTCATGAAACAACCGCCCCATACTCACCTCAAAGTAATGGTATAGCGGAAAGGAAAAATAGGGTCCTAAAAGAAATGGTTAATACCATGCTTTCTAATTCGGGTCTTAATGACGGTTTTTGGGGTGATGCAATTTTAACTGCATGTTACATTTTAAATCGAGTTCCTAATAAAAGGAATAAGACTACCCCTTATGAACTTTGGTGTAATAAAAAGCCTAATCTCAATTACCTTAAGGTATGGGGTTGTAGGGCAATTGTCAAATTGACGGAACCTAAAAGGAAAACTTTAGGTGAAAAAGGAATTGATTGCATTTTTATAGGCTATGCGGTACATAGCAAAGCCTATAGGTTTTATGTCATTGAGCCCAATGACTTTGTCTCTATTCACTCCGTGATAGAGTCAAGGGATGCAATATTTGATGAGACTAGATTCTCATCGATTCCAAGACCAAAGGACATGATACCTAGTACTAGTTCCAATGTTGTAGATGACATTTCAATGATCATGATACTACAACACCGGAAATTAGGAAAAGTAAACGAATTAGAAAAGAGAAATCTTTTGGACCGGATTTTCAACTATATTTAGTTGAAGGGTCAAGGGAGTCAATTTCGACTCAAATTTCATATTGTTACAATATGGAGGAGGATCCTAGGTCCTTTGATGAGGCTATGAAGTCTCATGATTCTGCTTTCTGGAAAGAGGCAGTGAATGATGAAATGGATTCTATAATGGGTAATCACACTTGGATTTTAGCTAATTTACCTCCCGGTTGCAAACCCCTAGGTTGTAAATGGATTTTTGTAAGGAAAAAGAAAATCGATGGAACCATACTAAAACATAAGGCCCGGTTAGTGGTCCAAGGTTTTAGGCAAAGATATGGTATCGATTACTTTGATACTTATGCTCCAGTAGCTAGAATAGCTACTATTAGACTATTGATAGCATTAGCTGCGATTCATGGTCTAGTAATTCACCAAATGGATGTAAAAAGCTTTTCTTAATGGTGAATTGGAGGAGGAAGTGTACATGAATCAACCTGAAGGGTTTGTGGTTAAAGGTCAAGAAACTAAAGTTTGTAAATTGGTTAGATCTTTGTATGGTCTTAAACAAGCACCTAAGCAATGGCATCAAAAATTTGATGAAGTTGTGTTGTTCTAGTGGGTTCAAAATAAATCAGTCCGATAAGTGTGTATATAGCAAATTTGATAATAACGGTAAAGGAGTTATAATTTGCTTATATGTTGATGATATGCTTATTTTTGGGACTGATTTGGAACAAGTGGAAAAGACCAAAGTCTTCCTTTCCTCTAGCTTCTCCATGAAAGATTTGGGTGAAGCGGATGTTATTCTAGGTATTAGAATAATAAGAGGGAAAGGGTCGTTTTCTTTATCACAATCTCATTATATTGAGAAAGTGGTCAAGAGGTATAATGAGTCAAATTCGACTCATTTTGCTACTCCTATGGATCCTAGTATTCACTTGGTTCCGAGTAGTGGTACTCCAATTTCACAATTGGAGTATGCAAGCTTAATTGGAAGCTTGATGTATGCTATGACTAGCACTCGGCCGGATATAGCCTTTGCTATTGGCAAGCTCAGTAGGTATACTAGTAATCCTAGTATGTTGCATTGGCAAGCATTGAGAAGAGTGTTAAGGTACTTGAATAAGACCTTGGATTATGTCATAACATACAATAGAGAACCTTCTATCTTAGAAGGTTACTCGGATGCTAGTTGGATTTCGAATAAGGAAGATTATTCATCCACTAGTGGTTGGGTGTTTCTTCTTGGAGGAGGTGCCATTTCATGGGCTTCCAAGAAGCAAACATGTATAACGGATTCCACTATGGCATCGGAATTCATTGCTTTGGCTTCTTGTTGCCAAGAAGCGGAATGGCTAAGGAATGTGTTGAGTGAGGTGGACTTATGGGTGAAACCAATGTCACCTCTTGCTATCCATTGTGATAGTGCATCAACCATAGCTAAAGCATATAGTGAAGTCTACAATGGCAAGTCAAGGCACATTGGAGTTAGACATAGCTATGTGCGGGAAATGATAAGGAATAGTTGTATAACTATTAATTTTGTTCGGTCTAGTTTGAACTTGGCGGATACGTTTACAAAACCGTTGTCAAGGGAACTAGTGAACAAAATGAACAAAGGGATGGGTCTTAAGCCTATTGATCAACCTATGGTGAAGGAAAACTCTATTTGATGTCTAATACAACGTTAGATCTCAAATTCAAGAGGATAGTACTTCTCTAAGAGGTTGGGAGCACTTGTTTAATACATCCCGAGGTTAGTGCTTGTTGCTACAATGATAAAGAGGTTGAATTTTATTCTTAATAAATCTTTGATAAGGTGCTCAATTGTAGGAGCATGTCCGGAAAGATTTACCTATGTAAGCTAGAAGTTTGGCCGCTTCATCAAGTCTTAGGCTTGACTTGGAATGCTTATGAATGGATATGGACACCAAGGCTTCATAGGTGTCGGAGGTTTTAAGAACCTAGTTTATGTTTGTGTGTATTAGTAACTTCAATAATTTGTAATGGTTATATGATTCAAAGCTTTGTCTATCATTATGATCTAAATTATTGTAAAGATTACTTTTACTAAATGGAAATTCAATCGTTAGATATTTCCATGATGCATGAACATGTGTGTTTGCGATTTATAGCAAGTTGAAAAACTTTTCAACATTACCCTATAAATGGGAGGAGGATTGTTGGAACATTTATAGGGTAATGGGTTTGAAACTCATAAGGGTATGTACTAGAAGAGGAGGAGGTCTAGTATGCAAAAGACTAGAGTGCATCAAGTGGCAAAACGCATTGATAAACCAAGGGAGACAGAAGACTGGCCGCGAGTCGCGACAGAAGTCGCGAGTCGCGACCAGTGGCCCGTCGCGAGTCGCGACAGGCGTCGCGGGTCGCGACCAGCGCCTCGCGACTCGCGAGCTTCTTCGCGAGTCGCGACGCGTCTTCTGCCTTGGAATGCGAAAAATTGCCTCGACGGTTTTATATCCGTTGTGATGCTTTGTTGATCATTTTAATGACTTTTAAGGTCCTTTAATCAGTAGATTAAAGACCTTTGATGAGTGATTAAAATGGGGGTTATGTGATTAACGTCTCTAGTCAATGTGATTAAGATGGGGGTTATGTGATTAACCTCCCTAGTCAATGAAAGGTTTATTCTTCCTATATAAACCTTGGGATTCCTATGAGTGAAGGGTTAGAAGAAAAATCAGATTCTTGGTATGGTGATGGATGAGCAATTCCATGAGGTTCATCATATTTTGAACCAAATTAGATCACATGGTATGGTGATGGATTAGGCAATTGCGGTTGCCTCAATCATTGACAAATTACCAAATTCTTGGAGATACAAAATATCTTTTAAAACATAAAAAGGAAGACATGTCCATGGAGCAATTAGGAACTCATCTTCGTATTGAAGAGGGGATCCGGGCTCAAGATGGGGTTAAGGATACTACTCCTAGTATTCCTAAAGCTACCGTTAATTTGGTAGAGGTTGGTGGGTCTAGTAAGACCAAGAAATCCAACAACAACAACAACAACAACAACAACAACAACAACAACAACAACAAAACTAATGTTGCAAACAAGAAGAGGAAGACCCTCTCTTGTTGGATATGCAATGGTCCTCATCTTAAGAGGGATTGTCCTTCTAACAACAAGAAGAAGACAAAGAACACACAACCAGTGTTGTTCAAAACCAAGGTAACAATGCACATGTTAATGTAATTGAAGAAATGCATTTTGTTGCTATGATTTCTGAAATTATGTGTGTGCAGGTTGATGATTCTTGGTGGATAGATTCGGGAGCCTCTAGACATGTGTGCAATAACAAGGATTTCTTCAAGTCTTTGAAAGATTTGGATGATGGTCCAATCTTGTATATGGGGAATGATTCTACGGTAAAGGCTAGAGGCATAGGCCAAGTAGAATTGTTGTTAACCTCGGGAAAGACTTTAACTCTCCGGGATGTTGTGTATGTACCGGAAGTTAGGAAGAATCTTGTGTCAGGAGGTCTCTTGAATAAGTATGGTTTTAAAGTTGTTTTTGAGTCGGATAAATTTGTACTTTCCAAGGGTGGTATTTTTGTTGGACAAGGTTTCTTTTGTAATGGAATGTTTAAATTTAGTATTGATAATAAAATTGGTACTAGTTCTATTTACATGCTTGATGTTTCTTCTCTATGGCACAATCGTTTATGTCATGTGAATTATCGTAGATTATATGACATGTCTAAAATGGGGTTAATACCTCCTTTCGATTTAAAGTTAGAGAAGTGTCACACTTGCGTGCTAAATAAAATTACAAAAAACCTTATCCTAGTGTGACTAGACAAACGGTATTGCTTGAATTGGTGCATAATGATTTGTGTCACTTCCATAGTTCACCTTCTTTGGGAAATAAAAATATAGTTGTAACTTTTATTGATGATTTTTCAAGGTTTTGTTACATATATTTATTATTTACTAAAGATGAAGCACTAGAAAAGTTTAAGACCTTTAAAATCGAAGTGGAACTCCAACTTAATCAAAAGATTAAAAGACTTCGAACGGATAGGGGTGGTGAATATTATAATCCAAGTTATTTTAGTTCCATTGGTGTAATTCATGAAACAACCGCCCCATACTCACCTCAAAGTAATGGTATAGCGGAAAGGAAAAATAGGGTCCTAAAAGAAATGGTTAATACCATGCTTTCTAATTCGGGTCTTAATGACGGTTTTTGGGGTGATGCAATTTTAACTGCATGTTACATTTAAATCGAGTTCCTAATAAAAGGAATAAGACACCCCTTATGAACTTTGGTGTAATAAAAAGCCTAATCTCAATTACCTTAAGGTATGGGGTTGTAGGGCAATTGTCAAATTGACGGAACCTAAAAGGAAAACTTTAGGTGAAAAAGGAATTGATTGCATTTTTATAGGCTATGCGGTACATAGCAAAGCCTATAGGTTTTATGTCATTGAGCCCAATGACTTTGTCTCTATTCACTCCGTGATAGAGTCAAGGGATGCAATATTTGATGAGACTAGATTCTCATCGATTCCAAGACCAAAGGACATGATACCTAGTACTAGTTCCAATGTTGTAGATGACATTTCAATGATCATGATACTACAACACCGGAAATTAGGAAAAGTAAACGAATTAGAAAAGAGAAATCTTTTGGACCGGATTTTCAACTATATTTAGTTGAAGGGTCAAGGGAGTCAATTTCGACTCAAATTTCATATTGTTACAATATGGAGGAGGATCCTAGGTCCTTTGATGAGGCTATGAAGTCTCATGATTCTGCTTTCTGGAAAGAGGCAGTGAATGATGAAATGGATTCTATAATGGGTAATCACACTTGGATTTTAGCTAATTTACCTCCCGGTTGCAAACCCCTAGGTTGTAAATGGATTTTTGTAAGGAAAAAGAAAATCGATGGAACCATACTAAAACATAAGGCCCGGTTAGTGGTCCAAGGTTTTAGGCAAAGATATGGTATCGATTACTTTGATACTTATGCTCCAGTAGCTAGAATAGCTACTATTAGACTATTGATAGCATTAGCTGCGATTCATGGTCTAGTAATTCACCAAATGGATGTAAAAACTGCTTTTCTTAATGGTGAATTGGAGGAGGAAGTGTACATGAATCAACCTGAAGGGTTTGTGGTTAAAGGTCAAGAAACTAAAGTTTGTAAATTGGTTAGATCTTTGTATGGTCTTAAACAAGCACCTAAGCAATGGCATCAAAAATTTGATGAAGTTGTGTTGTCTAGTGGGTTCAAAATAAATCAGTCCGATAAGTGTGTATATAGCAAATTTGATAATAACGGTAAAGGAGTTATAATTTGCTTATATGTTGATGATATGCTTATTTTTGGGACTGATTTGGAACAAGTGGAAAAGACCAAAGTCTTCCTTTCCTCTAGCTTCTCCATGAAAGATTTGGGTGAAGCGGATGTTATTCTAGGTATTAGAATAATAAGAGGGAAAGGGTCGTTTTCTTTATCACAATCTCATTATATTGAGAAAGTGGTCAAGAGGTATAATGAGTCAAATTCGACTCATTTTGCTACTCCTATGGATCCTAGTATTCACTTGGTTCCGAGTAGTGGTACTCCAATTTCACAATTGGAGTATGCAAGCTTAATTGGAAGCTTGATGTATGCTATGACTAGCACTCGGCCGGATATAGCCTTTGCTATTGGCAAGCTCAGTAGGTATACTAGTAATCCTAGTATGTTGCATTGGCAAGCATTGAGAAGAGTGTTAAGGTACTTGAATAAGACCTTGGATTATGTCATAACATACAATAGAGAACCTTCTATCTTAGAAGGTTACTCGGATGCTAGTTGGATTTCGAATAAGGAAGATTATTCATCCACTAGTGGTTGGGTGTTTCTTCTTGGAGGAGGTGCCATTTCATGGGCTTCCAAGAAGCAAACATGTATAACGGATTCCACTATGGCATCGGAATTCATTGCTTTGGCTTCTTGTTGCCAAGAAGCGGAATGGCTAAGGAATGTGTTGAGTGAGGTGGACTTATGGGTGAAACCAATGTCACCTCTTGCTATCCATTGTGATAGTGCATCAACCATAGCTAAAGCATATAGTGAAGTCTACAATGGCAAGTCAAGGCACATTGGAGTTAGACATAGCTATGTGCGGGAAATGATAAGGAATAGTTGTATAACTATTAATTTTGTTCGGTCTAGTTTGAACTTGGCGGATACGTTTACAAAACCGTTGTCAAGGGAACTAGTGAACAAAATGAACAAAGGGATGGGTCTTAAGCCTATTGATCAACCTATGGTGAAGGAAAACTCTATTTGATGTCTAATACAACGTTAGATCTCAAATTCAAGAGGATAGTACTTCTCTAAGAGGTTGGGAGCACTTGTTTAATACATCCCGAGGTTAGTGCTTGTTGCTACAATGATAAAGAGGTTGAATTTTATTCTTAATAAATCTTTGATAAGGTGCTCAATTGTAGGAGCATGTCCGGAAAGATTTACCTATGTAAGCTAGAAGTTTGGCCGCTTCATCAAGTCTTAGGCTTGACTTGGAATGCTTATGAATGGATATGGACACCAAGGCTTCATAGGTGTCGGAGGTTTTAAGAACCTAGTTTATGTTTGTGTGTATTAGTAACTTCAATAATTTGTAATGGTTATATGATTCAAAGCTTTGTCTATCATTAGATCTAAATTATTGTAAAGATTACTTTTACTAAATGGAAATTCAATCGTTAGATATTTCCATGATGCATGAACATGTGTGTTTGCGATTTATAGCAAGTTGAAAAACTTTTCAACATTACCCTATAAATGGGAGGAGGATTGTTGGAACATTTATAGGGTAATGGGTTTGAAACTCATAAGGGTATGTACTAGAAGAGGAGGAGGTCTAGTATGCAAAAGATAGAGTGCATTAAGTGGCAAAACGCATTGATAAACCAAGGGAGACAGAAGACTGGCCGCGAGTCGCGACAGAGTCGCGAGTCGCGACCAGTGGCCCGTCGCGAGTCGCGACAGGCGTCGCGGGTCGCGACCAGCGCCTCGCGACTCGCGAGCTTCTTCGCGAGTCGCGACGCGTCTTCTGCCTTGGAATGCGAAAAATTGCCTCGACGGTTTTATATCCGTTGTGATGCTTTGTTGATCATTTTAATGACTTTTAAGGTCCTTTAATCAGTAGATTAAAGACCTTTGATGAGTGATTAAAATGGGGGTTATGTGATTAACGCTCTAGTCAATGTGATTAAGATGGGGGTTATGTGATTAACCTCCCTAGTCAATGAAAGGTTTATTCTTCCTATATAAACCTTGGGATTCCTATGAGTGAAGGGTTAGAAGAAAAATCAGATTTTCTATACTCTTAAAACCTTCTTGCTTTGCTTAAGAGAAACTTTGCAATCTTCTCTTAAGTGTTCTTCACAAACACAAAACACAAGTTCTTGTTGATTCACTTAGAAGATCATCTAAGTGGATTGTTTCTCTCCATTGTATCTCATTAGTTATTTCGTGTTAACCCGGTGATCCTAGAGGGGCGAAATTAAACTAATAGGAAAGCGTAGTTTCCGTGCCTTGGAGTGGATATCCGGTTCTCTCATTGATCACACCTCTAACAGATCAATCAAGGTGAAAACATATACTCTTTCCATTAGAAAGTAATAATACACTACTACAAAAAAGGGCAAACATAACACCCCTAAATTAACTCTTATTTAAGCAAATGTTATGTAAAGTCCAAATTTAACATTTTAGCCATGTAACTGTTATCTTAGGTTGTATGGAGAATATTTTACTTAACACTTATCTAGATGTGTGTTATCTTTGCTATATGATGTTTGATTTTTTTTTTGCTGAAAATAATAAAAAATATTATCTTTGTTTTATTACTAATAACAATAAATTTTTGAAAATAATTAAATCGAAAAAAAAAACTGCCACATCTAGAAATTAGGAGCATATCACGTCTCCTTGATTTTTTTTGCTCAACACCGCAATTTTCAAGTTCAGTTGACAGTTGCCATTGCTGTGTTCCCCTCACCATTGCTACCTCCAGTTCCCCTCACCATTGCTACCTTCTGCTCTCATCTCCGACGGCAATTCGCACATTCATTCGACCAGTGACACATTCCATTGCAGCAGACAAAACATTCAGCCCGTGACAAATTCATTCGGCGGTTCGGCCCGTGACGAATTCGCAATTTCAATCTACCTAGCAACCGTTTTGGGAGAATTCGACTACTACAATCGCCTTTGTTGCCAGCAATTTACGGGTAATTTTTAATTTTCAAGTCCTTGGTTATTCCTAATAACAAAGAAATTGATTTGGGTGGCTTTATTGCTCAATTTTTTGTTAATTGAATCAATTTAACTGTTTCTTGGATTGGTGATTTAGAATTAAATTGTTTAGTTACTATATTGATTTTCTGAAATTGCCAAATCTGTATATGTCGTATGCTTGTGGAGTTCGTGTTTTTTTTTTTTGGGTTAAGAACGAGCAAAACTGCACCTATTTCTGTATTCAGAATGGAATACAACACAAATTGCAGTCTACAGCTATTCCAATGACTCTTGCATAATTATTCAAGATGAAAATTGTAGTGAACTATATGATGCAGTATGGTGTGTACTTGGGCAGAGCATAAATGTACTCTTCTAGCTTTAAGATAATTATGTATCATAATTAATGTGTCTCGTCTTGATTGGGAGTAACAGGCAGGGTAGAGTAGTTGTATTGCCCAACATATATGATATCACAAATCAAAGATTCAACTGGGTTTATCTGTATTCATTTGCTATCATCATTGGTGCACTTGAAGTAATCCTTTTAGTAGCAGGGTGGCTGAGAGTGAGAAGAGACTGAGAGAGGGAGGATTCATCTGTAAGATGATGAAGGTTAAATCTATGTCCCACAAAAGAGTCAAGAGAGTGAGATTTCACAATCTTCTAAACCATCCATAACAAAAATCTGAAAAAATTTTTTTAATCTTCTCATACATTGCCAGTAATCCATCCCGAAGAGCCATCTCCTGCAATGGGTTGTAGTTTGCAGTTGACCAATGCAAATGCCTTATCCCAATCTGCTCAAGTTCCATTCGATCTAACTCTAAGTTTTCTTAAGTTTAAACGCTATGTGTCTGTGAGCTTCGTTTTTGGTTGATTTTGATTGTTTGTTCTTTTGTTCTTGATGCAGGTCGAAGGAGAGACCCACTCTCGGGTGAGTTTCAATTTCTCGTTTTTTATGAGTTTCAATCAATTATCTTGTTTTAATACAATTTAGGATTTTGATATTTGTATAATGAACGAGAGTTTAATAATAGGGTTTAGGGTTTAATAATAAATCAATACCGAACATTTTATTCATTGTTTTCATAAATCAATACCAAACATTTGATTGTTTGTTCTTTTGTCTCTTTAATCAGATTTTTCATATTCAACGCATACACTTTGTCTTTTTTATACAATAGAACGTTGTAGTTAGAAAGTGTGCTCTAAAGTTAGAAAAAATTACAAAAAGCAGTAGTCGACATTCATATATATGCTCTTTAACATAACATTTTGCTGTTTTGCATGACACTTTTTTAAATGATTTAAAATGGAGAATCATCTTTGCATAGTATTTATATTTATATGGTACTCAATGTTCCTCCTTTTATATAAAACAATAACACTAAAATAATAAGATATGATCTGCTTAAGAACCTTTGTTTTAATATATACAAGTTAAGAAGCGCACCCTTTGTATGCTCGATATAAGATTTTTTTTAAAAGATCGTTTAGAAATAATTTATTTGTTTTGAAGTGTACCAGTTGTAACTTGGTTTGTAGTAATGGATCGAAGTTGGATATGGATGTCCAAGCCAGGGGAAGAAGAGTATAATGTTGGAATTAGAGAATTTATAACTTTTGCTGCGGGAAATAGTGGAGGTCAATCTAAGTTACGGTGTCCTTGCTTCATGTGCCATAATCTTATGCATCAGAGAGTTGACCAAATACTCAATCATTTGGAAAAATGGGCATTTGATAGAACATATACGCGTTGGATTTGGCACGGAGAATCTAGGGAAGAAACTTCAGCTCATGCTTCTAAACATATGGAGTATGAAATGGAGGATAATTTGAACGAGGGCGATGGAATAGAGGACCTTTTGTCGCGTGTAAATGAGGATGATTACAATGGGGATCGTATTGCATTCGAGAGGTTGGTAAGTGATTCCGAGCAGCCATTATACCCAGGTTGTAAATACACGAGATTATCGGGTGTGCTTAAGTTGTATAATTTAAAGGCTAGTGGTGGCTGGACTGATGTAAGTTTTAGTTCTCTTCTTGAATTGATGAAAGACATGTTTCCGGAGGAAAATGTCCTCCCAAGTAGTACATATGAGGCAAAAAAGGTATTAGGCTCAATGGGCTTGCCTTATGAGAAAATTCATGCTTGCCCTAACGATTGCATGTTATATCGTAATGGAAGTGAATTGTTAGAGAGTTGTTCTGTTTGCAATGCCTCACGGTACAAGAAGAAAGAAGTGCCGGCTAAGGTATTATGGTATTTTCCAATAATACCAAGGTTTAAACAATTGTTTTCAGATCCAAATACCGCTGAGCAGTTGACATGGCACCATTATGGACGTAAAAAGGATGGAAAACTTAGACACCCAGCTGACTCACCCCAATGGAGCTTTATAGATGGTAAATTCCCCGAGTTTTGTAAAGAAAAACGCAACCTACGTCTTGCATTGTCCACTGATGGTATGAATCCATTTGGTTCCCTTAGTAGCACCCATAGTACTTGGCCTGTGATTTTGGTGACTTACAATTTGCCTCCTAATTTGTGTATGAAAAGGAAGTACATGATGCTTACTCTATTGATATCTGGGCCAAAACAACCCGGAAATAACATTGACGTGTACTTGGAACCTCTTATTGATGATTTGAACATCCTATGGGAACAAGGTGTGGAAGTGTTCGACTCTTATCATAAGGAAAAGTTCACTTTAAGAGCAATGTTGTTTTGCACTATCCAAGATTATCCAGCTTATGGTAATCTTTCGGGATATACAACAAAAGGAAAAGCTGCTTGTCCTATATGTGAGGACGGTTTGAAAGGAATGTGGTTAACAGCGTCTGGAAAGAATGTTTTCAATGATAATCGTCAATTTCTACCTTCTAATCATCATTATCGTAAGATGAAAAAAACATTTAATGGTAAACAATGTTTTGTGGGACGTCCTAAGGTTAAGAGTGGTGAGGAGGTGCTTCAAATATTAAGGATATCATATTACATTTGGTATGAAAAATAAAAAGAATCCTCTTCCTACACAGGGATACAAGAAGTGTTCATATTTTTGGCGCCTACCTTATTGGAGATTCCTCTTTGTCCGACATTCACTAGATGTGATGCATATCGAGAAGAATGTATGTGATAGTTTGATTAGTACATTATTGAATGTCCCTGGGAAGACAAAAGACGGTGTTAAAGCTCGAGATGATTTGAAGGCAATGGGGATTGAAGGGAACTACATGTTGTTGATGATGGAACTCGAAATACTTACCTCTGCAGCGTATAGGTTGTCAAGAAAAGAGAAAAAGGAGTTTTGTGAGTGTTTAGCAGGTGTCAAAGTGCTAGAGGGTTATTCGTCCAATATTCGAAGCTTGGTGTCGATGGAAACTACTGTAACTTGTGGGCCTTAAGTCTCATGATTGCCATATTTTGATGCAGTATTTGTTACCTGTGGCTATCCGTTCAATTCTGCCTAAAAAAGTTAGATACGCCATTATTAGACTGTGTCATTTCTTCAATGCGATATATAGCAAAGTTCTTGACCCAGAAGAGTTGACTACGTTGGAGAATGATATTGTTGTCGTGTTGTGCCAATTGGAGATGTACTTTCCTCCATCATTTTTCGACGTTATGGTTCATTTAACGATTCACCTGGTGAGAGAGGTCAGATTTTGTGGTCCAGTGTATTTGAGAAATCAATATCCCTTTGAAAGGCAAATGAAAACATATAAGGGATATGTGAAGAATCACCATCATCCGGAAGGTTGTATCGCGGAGCGGGTCTTTTATGAGAATGCTATAGAGTTTAGTGGTCGTTTTGTGGGATTGACAAAGACGATAGGGCTCCCTACATCTCGACATAGTGGAAGATTGGATGGAAAGGGGACCATAGGTCATAAACAACGTGACATGTCTCATGATTCATGGAATATGGCACACACTTATATTCTTCATAATGAGTCGGAAGTCATACCGTATGTGAAACGCCACATGTCTTATTTAAGGGAACAACTCCCAAGAGTTAACGCAAAATCGTTAGCAAGTGAACATTGCAAATCATTCAGTAGGTGGTTCAAAGATGAAATAATGAGTGAGCTTGAGGAATCTTCAAATTTGGTTTCTAATCGACTCAAGAGTTTAGCTTATGGGCCAAATTTCAATGCCTCATTTTACTCTGGATATGTTATCAATGGTTACACATTCTACACATGGGAGCAAGATCAAAATAGTACAATGCAAAATAGTGGAGTAAGCTTAGAAGCTGAAGCTATGCATTTTGCAAGTGCTAAAGACAATTGCCCCATATATGATTCAATGCACTACTATGGAGTCATTGAAGAGATTTGTGAGTTGCATTACTCTTGTTTCTCGATACCTATTTTCAGATGCAAATGGGTCGATAATAACACTGGATTTGAAAACGATGATCTAGGATTCACCTTAGTCAACCTTCAAAAACTCGGTCACAAGAACGATCCATACATCTTAGCCAGCCAAGCAAAACAAGTGTTTTATGTTACTGATCCGGCTGATAAGAGAAAATCGATAGTTCTTACACCAAGGTCTCGTTATGACATTGATGACTATGATGATGAGGAGTTGGAGGAAAGTCCATCTAGGAAGGTACATGTAGAAGATGATAGTTCAGATGATGCATCCGTGTACATACGAGATGATCACAATGAAGGTGAATGGATTCAAGAAAGTAAGACAAAAAAAGCATCTCGAAAGCGGCTTCGAAAAACTTAATGAAGAAGAAATTGAGGTAGACTTTTTATATGAAAATTATATTGTAATTCTCTGACATCTGATTATTGTAGAAACCATCCATTTTTTGATGAGCCTTTAAAGCTTTATCTTTCAAAAGCATAATACTCTTCAATAGAAAGACTAACTCTGTCCTGTTTTTGATGATTACTATTATAAGCGTCAAATGCTAAAACTTCATTACTAGATAAACTCTAATCTCAGCTAAAGCAAGATGATTCAGCTGCATCTTCAAGCTTCATAGCAACAACCCACCTCATTTCTATCATTCATATAGTTCTTTTTGCCATATAGAGTTATAGACATTATTTATCTCTTATCTTTTTCAACCACTATGCAGTTCCATGAGCACCTGGCGGTTCAAAGTTCTGCACAAACCCAGAGCCACCTAAAGGGGTATGTCTTTGCATTGGTAGCAGAGTGTTTAATTTTATGTTTAGTAAAATTATTCTGTTTTTATACATACATTTTCTGATTCTTTATTATGTTCATTTAGCAATGTGACCTAGTGAAGTGGAAAGAGAGAAATGCATTACATTGTATATCATCAATGACATTTTGGCAAACTGGTTTATGAGAGTTTAGGATGTAGTCCTTGGTAGTCACTGTAGTTCATCATTTTGACCTGCCAAACCTATTTTGCAAATCATTGATGCAACTAACAATATCCTGGGGTATTGAGTCATTTAAATTCGCGCTCCCATACTCGCTCAGAAGAGCTTGACTGTCTTGTAATGTCTGCATATAGATTTCATAGAACACAAGTAAAAGGAGCAGTAAGATTCATGTCACAAAATCTACATCCCATGGTCATACCATGATAACTAGCAGTTTTATTATAATTTATAGGCAAAGAGTAGAGACCCAAGTCTAAGTAAGGGAGGCACAAAATTTTAATAATATAGGAAGATTTTGATGCTCCCTAAGTTTACTCCACCATTTTCGTGTAGAATACAATAATGAGACATACCTGGTATATATAGAAAATGTGTTTTGATGATCTGAGTTCTCATTCTAGCCATGCCAGATTTCACAAAGTCTATACAATGGAAACTGATGTGTCAAGCTATGGGTTGTGGGCAGTGTTTGTCTCAAGCGAATCACCCCATAGCTTTCTACAATCAAACGCTAGGACCAAGGGCCAGATAAAAGTCCATTTAAGTGCTAGCAGTTCAAAAATGGAGAAATTATCTTTTTGTTAGGAGGTTCACAATCAGGGCAGACCAAAAAGGTCCTGAAATTTTCTTAACTAATTATGTTATTCTTGGGAGGCTTTTAGTACCTATGGCTGGTTAATGGTGCTACTGCCTGGTATATACGATCAGGCACCTTCCTGTGTGATTGTGAACCTTCCTGTTACTTACTAACCTCATGAACTACATTGGAACATTTGAAGGACTGATTTATAAATGTTTTCATACTTTAGTAAAATGCTTTTCATTTTCTGGTTACATATGTCATGTTTATATAGTACGGTATATTTGCCATGAAACCTGTCATTGGAACATTCTTCTAATCTATCTGCAACTTAGGGGCAGATCTTCTGCAGCTGTTCATTCCCAGCCACTGTTTGGTATTATTTAAACACCCTACACTGTACACAACTAAAAAATAGATGCTTGTGATCTTTTACCTGTGTACCACTGCTTAATAATAACTATTAGGAGAAGTATATGGTAGTGAGGGAGGCCTGGAGAGATCAGGTTATGATTTTCTGAGCATTGACAGTTTGTTGGTGTTCCTAGGAAAGAAGTCCATGTCTCTAAGGTTGCTCAGTAGGTCAAATCTAGGGTGATTTCTTGATAGGCACGAATTTAGTGAAATAGGATAACTTGGGGCTCATTACTCATGTGATCAGTGAGTCAATGATCCAAATCATGACTCTTATAGTGGCAGATGGGCAGGACACCATCTTACAATGTGATTGTCCAACTCTTCATCAGTTCCAGACCTTTTATGAACAAAATTAGTTGAAGACTAACCAGGGATCAGTTTCAATTTTCTAGCTATGGCTTGGGGAACTGACAGCCCTTATGACATCTTGAACTCTACCATGGGTGACCCTTTTACCCACAGTTAGAACCCAGTTGAGCAAGACCCATTCATCTCCTAACTTATGAGTGACAAAAATGATATCAAGGCTCATAGAAATCTGAAGGGGTTAATTTAGACTTTAGTGTTCAATCATCTGAACCTTTTCTTTTCTTATTAAGTTTTCAATATCCCTGAATGGAGGATCTATATAGCCTGCTTCAAGTAAAATGATTAGAGTCTATTAGGAAAGGTTGTTCGTCTCCTTCAGGATTTCATAAGAACTGAAAAAATTGCATTGGCATTACCTAACAAATGTAGAGTAGATGCATCAAAACTAGAACATGCATGTATGAAGAGAATGTCATTGATCTATGTGTGTCTATATCTCTATGTCATTGATGCCTCTACTCTACATCATTATGATATATAATTTCATAATCGTTTCAGGTTAATGGCAAAGGGGAGAAAGCGTGACATGGTACCTCAAGAGAATGCAACCTCGGATACCGAGTATGATGATGATGGTAATAGAGCTGAACGTGAGGACCGCAGAGGTCGCACGGTATGTGCAACAGTAGGGAAGGCAATTCAGGAGGGTAGAAAAATTCCACTTGAATGGAATAGAAGAAAAGTTCCATGTGGGGATCATCGAACGACATTCTGCACTTATCTTGGTGTACTTGTTCGTGAGCGGTAGACATCAACTACTTACGGTGGGGTGATGTTCCTAAAGAGCTAAAAAATTCACTTTACGAGTCGATAACAGTAAGTACTTTTTTTTTCACTTTATCTTGGTGTACTTTTTTTGAACACAAAACTGAAGAATGAACTGGAAGTTGAAATGGACGTGTTCAATCTTTTAAAGAATTATGAGAGGGTTTTGAACCATGAAATTTTGAACCTTATATGTTTCTCGGTCAGAGATTAACATCCTGCACAGCTTTAAAACTATTGATGTGTTGGTAGAAAATGCAGCTGACAATTTTTATTATGTGTATCAAGTATCGACTCCCACCAACATGAAGATTTTTCAAAGTGACCTTTCTATCTTTCTGAAAATAATGCTGTCATAATCTGGATAAATTGATTTGGTTTATAATCTTTTTGATGAGATTCATCTGAAGTTAGAACTTTATGTGGCAGCACCTGAGTGATTAGAGAATAGATTCTCTAGGCAGATATTTTCTTTCATGCTGGCAGAAGGCTGTTATGGGGTGGTTATAGAGAGAGAAGGCTGGAGGAGTGCAGGAGAGTTGTGTATATATAGAAGGATTTCCACACATATAAAGGTATCCAGAACATTTACAAGATAGCTGCCAGGCACACCGCAACAGCCACAACTATGAATAACATCCTTGATAAATAGCTAATTGTCGGATATCTAAAGTTTGGAATACGAGTGGTGTATGTTGAGTGGTGTATGTTGGTGTTATTGAGTGGTGTATGCTGAATGTCATTTAGTTCTAGATTATCTCTTTCTTTTAGGAAATTCTTTCCGTGCTTTTGTACTGTTGTGAGAAGGTTTTTACTTTTTCCCTTAACTAAGATTTTGTAATATTCATGAGGGATATAAATCTAAAAACAGCATGTAAAATGTAAATGATATTAGCTTGTTCCACTTCCTGCATTACCTCAAAATGTAATTTTAATCTGAACAAGTTTAGATTGCATTTTGGCTTGTCGGATTTACTGGGTGGTCTTACTGTGTTTAAATGTATACCCTTTTATTGATGATGAATGCACACTAATAATGACCTTTGCATTATGCAGAAGGGTTCACAGTATTAGAAGGTCGTAAACGTTATTCTTATCGCGAGCTTCTATTGCATTCCGCATTTTTAAAGCAAGATTGAGAAAGGAGTGGTTGTACACTTCGAAGGGACAATTGGTGAAGACAAAACCAGGTTATATCCATGGATAACTCAGGAAGAGGGACCAATTTCTTAAAACATCAATAGATCCTAAGTTTAAGGTTTCAATTCCTACAAACCTTATTTATAACCATGTAATAGGAATGTTACTTAGTTGAATTACATCATTTTTTTTTTCAGGAATTAAGTGAAAAAAATCGGAAAAAAGTGAAGGACAATAGAAAATCAAGCTATCGTGGAGGACGACTAGGGTATCAACATTTTGAGGAAGAGATTGTAAGTTTTAATCAACCTGGTGCTATTAACTTGAACTCTAATTTCTAAACTATATTTTCTTACGAATTTGTGACGTTTAGGCAAAGGACCTGAGAAGAGAGGATAAATGCCTATATTTCCTCGACATTTGCACCTGGCTTAGAGCTCATTCTGATGTCAAAGATGGAACAATGATATTTAAGAATCCTAATGATTTAAAAATCGCTGATCAATTGTACGAAACTTTCTGCACATTGTATAGATAGTTAGATTACTGTAATTGTAATAATATAAATTATGCTAACTTTAATATAAAAATGTTCTTGGTTCTAGCAATCTTTGGAGGCTCAACAAAGTAGAGGAGAAATTGTTGCAGAAGGCCGAGATGATATTTTATCAAAAGCAATTGAGAAACCAGAGCATGGTGGTTGTGTCAGGGGTGTTGGTTTAGGTGTGACAAACACAGATTATTTTGGATTTAACCGGCCACAACCACCTAGCCAAATGAAGCTGAAATAAAAAAATTTAAGATTAGAGTTGGGAGAAATGAGAAACACTCAAAATTTTGTTATGTCTTTCCTTACAACATGTAGTCAGATTAGCCCAGAGCAGATGAGTCAACAAATGAGTCAATTCAAAGCAAATTGGAGTGTGGTAATTTCGGTGGTGAATGTCTTGTTGTTCTGATGGACATGGGTGTAATGGTAGCCAAATTGGTGTTTCTAAAAATAAAGAGTCTAATGATTCGCAGTTAGGTAGTTTGATTGGCCTAGGACTTCAACAATTTCAACTCCAACTAGAGTCAGATACCAACATTTCTTCAGATCACAGTCCAGTTCAACGGGAACTTGAACCGCATAATGAACAAGAGCAGATATTGAGCCCTACCATGTATTGTGGCCAGAGACAAGTAAGATGCATCAAGTTTCTTCTTCGACAGTCCCGGAACCTCGTACAACGGGTAGATGAAAACTCCTTCCCCGAGGTATTATGTACTATTATATAAATTCCTATTTTATTCTAATTATTCCAATGTTTTTGTTCTCAACATTATATATCTTGCACTAATGGATATCGTCTCTTAAAGTTGTATTCTTTAATTTTATTTTTATAAATAGGGTGAGAGTGATTGTTGCTTGGCGATTGAATGTGACACTAAGCTCAAGGTTGTTGCTAATGGTAAAGTGTACATACCAAGCTCAACAGAGGTTTTACGTGTTCATAATAGCATCCCATCGAGTACTCAACGTCGTGTTGCCATCATTAGGTTGTTGAGCCTCGTGCACTTGTTACCATGCCCTACTGAGGAATTTCAGTATGTATTCCAAGCTAAGGACGCTTATATTCTTTGGCCAACCCATTTGATTCTTCCATTCAAGAAGGTATTAATAAATTTGATTTTTTCTTCTATTGTTATTCATATAATTTTCGTATACATAAACCAGTATTATATCTTACATGGATTTTGTTAAGGATGATACACAAGCACAGTTGGCCACACCATCTCCTGGAACAACATCATCACAATCATCATCCATTCAAAAGTACCCGATCACTGCAAAAGATCAAGATAAGTTTACTACTAATTTGGTGCGAGCTTTTAAGATTCAAGCTTTAGGAATGAAAAAGAGGCAAGAAACTATTTCCATTAGAATTCCAGCTAAAGTATTTTATAATGAACATGATGTTGTCATCGATTATGAGGATATGCTCGATTGGTGCTTTCAAAAGGAGATTGGATCAACTCACATGTCCACATTCATGAAGTGAGTAAATTTTGTAGCCCTATTCAAACTAGTGATTTTATGTTTTTGGATACTTTGATATTTTCTAAAATAACACCTATAAATTTTGCTAGGTACTTGAGTGAAGTTTGTTATAAAGAAGGGATTTCAGGGGTATATGGATTTTGTGACACCAATGTTCTAAGTCCTTTGACACCAACGACAACAGAAGAAGGAGATCCACGATCTGATTATTTGGCTTGTATCTTTGCATCTAATGATGGCAAAAATATCAATCAACTCTTTTTGCACCATATAATGAGAAGTAAGTGTTCTGTTTAGTCTATATGAATTATTATATGTGTACAAAAAGTTATGGAGTTATTTAAATTTATAATGATTTTGTTTTCTTCATCTTAACTTATATAATATATAGTAAACATTGGATGTTAGCTGTTATTAGTCCTTGGAACGGATTGGTGTATTGGTTAGATCCAGCAGGAGTAGAAAATGAAGTTCGACCATTTGCTAAAAAAATCATCAATGAGTAAGTCTTGAATGACTATCTAATATTTTTATTATTATTGATATACTATTTTATTATTTGCCTAAACTTGTTATGATCACATAGGGGAATTATCAAATTTAGCATGTACCATCGAAAAGATATCAAGAAGATTAAAAAGAATCCCGAAATTAGATGGAATCAAATAGAGGTATCTGACTTTCATTTCATTATTTTGATAACACAAAAATTTCTTCATTGTCTATATTAAAGTATTTGTGATTTCTTGTGTATAGTGCCCTCGTCAACCGCTTGGTACTCTAGACTGTGGATATTATGTATGTCGCTACATGCTTGAGACGGTACAGTTGAGACGACTAGTTATTCCTGATAAGGTACTTGAACATTAGTTATAATTTTTTTTTTTATTTCTATATGATTACGAATCTTTTAGATTGTAGATATGTAACTATATTATATCAGAGAGATGAAGAGTAGTTTGGATAAATTGGTTGAAAAAATACTGATTATTATTTTATATCTGAATGATCTTGCTACAACTATGATAAATTTATTTGTGCATGATTAATTATAAAGTTTAATTACTTTTCAAGTTTTTATATATGAATATTTATTTTGTAATTAACTTTATTGTAGTACTATCAAGGCATTGGTCCGGCCTATTCTCAGGAGAAAATTGATGAACTCAGGGAGTTGTGGATCACATATGTCGGAGATCAACAAGAAGCACAAATGATGAATGAGTTCTAAGTCTTCTAACCATCCGCCTAATTTTTTTTAACCTTAATCCACTTTTGGACATACATTATATTTTTGGATTTGGATATTGATATCATGTGGATGTGGCTATCTAGGATAGATTTGATCTTGTTTATGATTTAGATTAATATTGATGTATATATAGTAGTTTTTTTAGAAGTTTAGATTTATGAATATTAGTTAAATTATTTTTTGTGATATAAAGAATTTTGGAAGTTTAGAATATCAATTCAATTTATTGCCTAAGAGCTTATGGGTTGAGTATTAATTATACAAGAGATACAGGTATTGCACTGTCAACGTCTGCGCGCGGCCTACAACCAGTAATATATGCGTGAATAGATAATTTCATTATTTTAAAAAAATATTATAGATAACAGTTATAGGTAATATATGTTATATATATTATAGGAAAACATAACAGTTATTCAAGATAAGTGTTAAATTTTCCTTCTTTCAATTTGTCATATAAATAGCAAACATAACAGTTATTTACAAAATGTGTTATCTAATGGCATAACGTGTATTACAAAACACTGTTATGTTTTCTCTGGCAAACATAACACTTTCATCAGGTGTTATGTTTACTTTACATTACATTGACTTGGATAACACCTCAAAACTGTTATGTAAAGCCTTATTTAACAGTTATCTTTGCCCTTTTTTGTAGTAGTGATAATTAACAAGCAAACAATGACGGATCTAGGATTTTAAAAATGGTTGGTCACTCCACCAACCATATTACAACTATAACCAACACATGACAAAAATTTCATAGAAAGTTCCTTTTTCAAAGTACTCATTTTTTTTTGGGACACAAGTATTAAGAAGAAATCATGTGTAGCACCTTAGTTGTGTTAGATCATAATTAAATATAGAAATTGGTATACTTTTTATGAATTATTTATTAAGGAGAGAGAATGTGGGTCATATGGGAAATTGAATGATATTATAAAATTGAAAGCAAAATAACATTTTAATGGGTGAACCCATACCAAATAAGGAAATGAGAAATCTATTTGGAACAGACATAAATGAAAAAATGGGCATTCTATTTAGGAACATAGAGAATAAAAAATATCCATATTAAATCGAATGAAACAAATGGTACTTAAAAATTATTATATTCCTCATGACGACTTTTATAGAAAAACTTGAAATATCTTGGGCGTATCTTTTCTTTTCCTTAAGAAATTTAAATAGCAATTTGAATTAGATTAAACAAGCAATTTTGCCAAACTGTGAGATTTAATTAATGATAATTATGAAAGATTCAATCAATTTTTATATGAAACACAATAATGAAATACTAAATCTTGTCATTTGTTACTAATAAACAATAATAGTAATTAAAAGAACTGCAATCCTCATTTTCAAACAATTTGATACTAAATACAACATTCATTCGAGAGCCTAATTCTACACAACAAATAATAGATTCCAAACATCTTCAAATTATGATTCATATATATGAAAGTTGACGAATTCACCAAATTAAACAATCAATTAAGCTAGATAATCAAGTACTCAACAGCAAGCAATTAATAGAAATTTTGAACCTCAAATTTGAATTATATAACCTAAAAAAGACTTCAGAATAGGTAGTAAAAGCTACCTAAATCAGAATTCAACAACAAGCAATTTTCGAATCAAAATCATCTCATTTCAATAAAATTACTCAAAAGGCAAAACCCTAACTTGATAACCTGCGAAAAATAAGAGATTCAAGAGGACGATTCGAAGAAGAAGAATTTCGCCGAGTTTCACAATAGTAACGACTTTCGAACATCAAGCTTTCTCTATTCAACTTCTTCTTCAATATGAAGAATTGCTTATTTTTGTTCAATCTGAAGAATTTCAATCCAAGAGTCAGAGCCTTTGAAGCATTTTCTATCTCAGTGATAATTTTTCGATTTTGAACCACCAACGTACGAGTTTTTCCCCAAATTCTAGGGTTTTGAATGATATTTTTTTTATCCCTGAAAAAAGGTAAAAGAAATATGGTTAGTCTAGTATAAACACTAGCTCAACTACAAGAGGGGGGTGAATTGTAGTTGGGGAAATTTCAAACTTTTTTGCGGATAATAAAACTTGAAAGATAATGAAGAGAAATAATACAAGGAAGAACGCTCGAAGAGATCCTTTTAACAAGGTTCTCTTCCTCAATTCTTTAGGAAGAAACCTTGCTCTTTTATTTATAAAAGTTATTACAACTTATTATAAATCAATCCTCACTAAGTTCCTCTAGGAACCAGTTCCCAGTCACCTTGTTTCCCCTGAACACGTGACTTTCCTCACTTGGCTTCACTAGAAGTCTTCTCTTTCTCTTTTCTCACTTTTGAATACAAGATTTGAGTCCTCTCAACCCACACTATAAGAATATTACGAATGTGTATGTTAAATGAAGAAGCAATTACAAGAAAAACTTTCTAAGTAATAATTGACTTTATCTCGCATGAAAGTTCTTTAGTTTTTCTTCGAATAATTTCTTCCTTAAATAGCTGCTGCAATACTTCCTTCATCTGGACATGTTGTGCTCCATATTCTCCTCAAATGGCGCGAGTGGAGTAACGAAGATCATGGCCTGATTTTCGCTGCACTTCCCCCACTCTTTTTGCAATGGAAATAAACTACCTTCCACTAGCCGTTAGTGAAAGCATCTTCAGCGAGTTGGTTGGAGAGCTTCAAGGAATTAGCTCCACATTTTATGCCACGCCATAGGAGTTTGTTGGAGAGCTACAAGGGATCACCTCCACATTGTATGCCACGCTATTTCCAACTGATTTCCCGCATAACAATAGCAACAAAATATCTACTAACTTAAAGAATCTTTTATCGAAAGATTCTAAGTTACTAGAATATTAAACATACCATATGATAAAGAATCAAAGAGTATAAGATAAATATCTTGACTTAGATTAAATAATTAATCTTTCTCAACAATATATACATACAAATTAGAACATTACATTATTTTTTGTTTTTTTATGATTTTTGCTTAAATAAATACTATATAGTAAAATTAACCTAAGTATTTGACATCATCAAAACATGGAATACAACAAATATCAATCGGTAGATCAAGGAAAGATGATAATTTTAGTTGAAAATTTGAAAGAAAAAGCATATTCATGTAAAAAAATTCAAGAATCGTAGTTGAGGCCCTTGAGGTTAAAGGAGAGAGGAAGAGACGTGATATTCCGAGAGAAGAAGAGAGAGGAAGAGACATGAGACTGTGAGAGGGGAAGAGTTGGGGTTTGTTTTCTCAGTCAAGGAGAGAGAGTGTTGAATATTTTTTCCCCAAATTAATGGTTGGTCATGTGACCAACTAAGACCATGCCTAGTTCCGCCACTACAAGCAAATCTACCTAATATTGTGGCAATTAGTATGTCATTTTTGGTCTTTTTGATGGAGGTGTTATTTTTAAATATACGTAAAGTCTTGTCTGAGACCGTCTTATTCAAGCACATGAATGAAAGGACAAGCCATATTCGTCGGATTTTGATGGCTGGAGAAGGACAATGATTTTCGAAGTTTGCGAAATTTATCTTGATTTCTGCCATATATCAATCGGAAAAACTTGAAACAACAAACTAACATAGTGGAGGAAGAAGAATTTCAGGCAATGGAAAAAGTGCATGTCGTCGATTTATTTTAATAATGAAACCCTCAATATCTCAAGAACGAGGTTGTGGATGACCGAAGGAAACTTTAGCAATGGCGGAAGCATGAGCCTCCAACTCATTAATTTGTTATCATGGTACAAATAACTCTTTCCTCTCACTGTTCAATCTTGGCTTTGGATGATGTCGGCGGTCAACTGTCGACTTGGATGTTGGTGATGGTGTTGCTGCTTGGTGGTTCATGAAGATGAGAGAGTGGGAAAAAGAGAGCAAAGATAAAAATGTAAAATTGATTTTTTTTATACTCCATAAATTTATCGGCGCCTGTAAATTATCATTTCATGGACAATATATACTAAGAAGTTATGCCAATAAATTTATTTGTTTGTGCCTATAAAATGATAAATTTATGTCGTAAACTGATAAATTTTTGCTTAGAAAATAAAATGATAAGTTTTTGAATTTAGGTTCATAAAATAAACTGATAATTGATGCTCATAAGTTTGATAAATAATATTCATAAACTTAAGCGAACAAAAAAAATGTCTATAGAGAGAGAGAGAAAGAGAGAGAGTCTCTCCCTTCTCTAGAATAAAGCAATGTTCCATTGATTTTCTTCTTGATTCTTAGCTTTGCTGACCATGGGGAAAGGATCAAAGAAGGGAAATAGGGGACAAAAGGCGAAACAACAGAATGTTAAGGCGACGAAGAAACCTCAAACGGGGGATGCGAAGAAGCTGAAAGGTATCAATGAACTCTCGGAAGTGTAGGCTTTGAGTTGGACGTCAGAGGAGGAGGAAAATGATGCAGAATCTAATGCTTCTGCAGACATGAATGCGTCAAATATGGATCGTTTGAGCTTCAAAGCTGCTAGAACACAAGTTGCTAACTGGGTCGCTTCTATTAAAACTCTAATGAGACCAACAAGTATGAATCAGGTGAATTCTTCTCCTCACCCTATGCAATTGTTAGATAGTAATACTGGTAATTTGAACTAACATAATAATTTGTTTGAGAGTATTGTTGAGGAAGGGACTGATTTGACAAAATCGATCGCTAAGGTGAATGAAGTGAATGAGGATGTTTGTATTACGGATGATGATGTTAAAGAACAAATTGAATATTGGAGTCACACTCTTGTTTGTTAGGTGCTATGTGTGAAACCTCCATATAGGATTGTGAATGCTTTTATTAGAAGAATTTGGGGGAAATTTGGAATTAACAAGGTGATTATGAGTGCTAATGGTGTTTTTGTAGTAAGGTTTAGAGCATTGGAAGGTAAACAAAAAGTATAGATGCTGGGCCAATCTTGTATGATAACAAGCTAGTTATCAAAAAGTGTTGGTCTCTAGACATTGACCAACTATCTGAAACAGTTAAAGTAGTCCCTACCTGGATTAAATTTCCAGGGTTACCTCTAAAGTATTGGGGTCAGAATGCTCTGAATAAGATAGCTGGCCTGGTTGGTAAACCTATCAGGACATATAGGGCAACAACACAAAAAGATGTTATAGAATATGCTTGGGTCTTGGTTGAAGTGGAGGTGAATCAGGTCTTTCCTAACAAGGTGCAGTTTGTAAATGAGAAGGGGCATAAGACTTCTCAACAGATTTTATATGAATGTAAGCCTATAATTTGTGGGGATTGTAAAGGCGTTGGGCATACTACTCGGAGTGTAGGAAAAAGAAGTATGAAATTGCACTTGCTAAGGTTAAGCCTAGACGTGTGTGAGTGGCAAAAGGTGTGAAATATGCTCCAAAGCAATCAATTCCTGCTAATGTCCAACTTGAGAAGCAAGTTGATGTACCTCAGTATCAGGCTCTGCAGATAGGGCCAGGTCACCAAGGAGAGCAGAACACATAAGGTATTGATAAAGGGTTATTTGTAGGCAGTAAAGTTAATCCTAAAGCTGAGCAAATTTAGAAGGATATATAGCTCAGGGGGAAGTTGTGCGGGGAAGGGAGGTAACAGTTTTACCTTATGGATAGTCTTGGAATGTGGAATGTTAGAGGCCTAAATAGTCCCCAAAAGCATACTAATATAAGAGCTTTTCTATCCCAATATCATTTAAGGCTACATGGGTTTTTAGAGACTAGGGTGAAAGTTGTTAATTTCCCCAAAGTCTTTCCTAGGATTTGTTCCAGTTGCACAATAGTTACGAATTATCAGTATCATCCTGGAGGCAGAATATGGTTGATTTGAAATGTTCATATGTTTGATGTGAATGTTAGGTAATGCTCTTCTCAACTGATTCACAGTGAGGTGATACACAAGGCTACAGGGAAGAGATTTGATGTTACTATAGTGTAGGGTTCTAATGATCAGAATGAAAGAGAAATTTTGTGGAGGGACTTGGAGTTCATGAATACAAGGATGCAGGGAGGTTGGCTGATTATGGGAGATCTTAATAATGTTCTCAACTTGGAGGATAGAATTGGGTGTTATGTTACTTTGGCTGAGGTTGCAAGATTTAGACAATGCATCAGAGATTGTAATGTCCATGATATGGGGATGAGTGGGCCTTTCTTTACGTGGTCTAAGGTGTTAGTAGGGTCTTCTCAAAGATAGACAGGGTATTGTGTAATGATGAATGACATAATTTGTTTGAAGCTGCTAGTGCTATGTTCCTTACAGGAGGAATTTCTGATCACAGTCCTGCAATTATTAAACTTGATAGTTCTAGAATTGGCAAAACTAGACCTTTCAAATATTGTAATATGTGGGGATTTGCAGATGATTTTTTGAGCATTGTTCAGGAGCATTGGAATCAAGTTGTGTTTGGTGCGCCTATGTTTAGACTTATTAATAAACTTAAGAGTTTGAAAGGAGGGTTAAAAACGTTAAATGGACAAAAATCCTCAAACATTGAGAGTGAAGCTATGATAGCATTGACAAAGATTTCTGAAATTCCGAAAGAAATACACTTGCATCCCTTGAATGAAGATTTGCACAGACAGGGGAAGAGTGCTTTTCCTAAGACAAAAAGTGAAGTGTGAAGGGATTAAAGGGGGAGATGAAAATACAACATATTTTCATGTTTGTATTAGGAAAAGAAAACTTCAGAACCAGGTGTATAGAATTAAGAATGTTGTTGGGGTTTGGCAGGAGGATATGGAGGACATAGAGAATGATTTTGTGCAATATTATGAAAGCTTGTTAGGAGTTTATGATAGCAACATTAGTTATGTTAGTACTAGCATCATAAGAGGTGTCTGATGCTCAACATAATGTGTTATATGCTCCTTTTTCCGGAGAGGATGTGAAGTTTGCTTTATTTGACATAGATGATCAGAACAAGGCAGTTGGGCCAAATGGATACATAAGTGATTTTTTAAAAAAATTTTGGGCTTGTATGGGTGAGGATATAATTAGTGCAATGTTAGACTTTTTCCAATCAGGGAAAATTTTGAAACAGATAAATTGCACTACTCTATGTTTGATTCCCAAATGTGACCAGCATGAGAGTGTTATGCAGTTTAGGCCTATTGCCTGCTGCAATGTTATATATAAAGTGATCTCAAAGATGTGTTCTAGATTGAAGAAGGTTTTGCCTGATATTGTAGATCAAGTTCGGAGTGCTTTTGTGGAGAACCGTATGATAATGTACAATATTCTCATATGTCAGGATATGCTGAAGCAATATAGGAGTAAAAATCATCCTGCTAGGTGTACCATGAAGGTTGATTTGCGCAAAGCTTATGATTTAGATCACTGGGGGTGCATTAAAGAGTTACTAGTGAAGCTGAACTTTCCAAGGAAATTCATCCAGTGAATTATTATTTGTATTTCAACTCCCTCTTTTTCTCTTAGTGTGAATAACAACACTTGTGGTTTTTTTCAAGGGGAAGAAAAGGGTTGAGGCAGGGAAATCCTTTATCTCCACTGTTGTTTGTGGTTGCAATGGAATATTTGACAAGAATTTTAAAGAAAATGAGTCAGAAAGAAGAATTTGAGTTCCATCATAGATGTGCTCTTGTCAAATTGTCACATCCTCATAATGATATGTTGTATTTTCTCTATGGTTATTAATAGGTAACTTTTTTTTTCTTTTTTGATGTGAGGTAGTTACAATTCTAATTCTCAATGTGACTAATAGGACCAAATGATCTAATATATTGCTTACAGCCTCACATACACTCTATTATTTTGGTAATACAACGAAGACCAACACTTTAGCACAAGACCAATATTCAATATTATGGCATTTAGGACAAAGTGTTACTTATTATCTTGGTGCTTCCACGATTCCTAAAACACCAGCCTCACACCACTTAGTCACCCTCACACGTGTTTTCTGCACTCTTCAACACTCTAATGCACTTAAGTGTTTAAGGTCGATGTAATGTTGTTTTGCAAAGGAAATGTTAAGTGAGCTCTGCTTATGATGAGAGCTTTGAAAGCTTTCTCTCAAGCTTCTGGGCGGCATGCTAACAATGACAAGACTGAAGTGTTTTTTGGAAATGTTAAGGAAGATATTCAGTAGAGGATTTTACAAGTTGAAAGCTTTTCTAAAGGTACCATTCCCTTCAGGTATCTAGGTGTGCCTATTTCAGCTAAAAGACTCTCAATTGCTGAATGTGATGCTCCGGTAGATAGAATTATAAAGAAAACTAGTGGCTTGGCGGTCCAAAAGATTATTCTATCAAAGAGGATTACCAGTGGCTGGCTGGTGAACAGGAAAGAGTGACATGTATGGTATCATTGGGTGTGGAATAAAGCAAGCATTACAAAGCATTCTTTCATTTCTTGGCTAGCTGCCTTCGAAAAACTCGAAACAAGAAAAAAAACCGTTTCAAGCTAGAGTAAGTAATACTAAGGTTTGTCTGTTCTGTATAGATGGGGAAGATTCTTGCAACCAATCACTTATTTTTTAAATGCCCATATAGTAAGCAAGTCTGTAGGAGTATCAAGCAATGGCAGCAGATTCACTGTACTCAACAAGAATGCTTATATACTGGATGGCAAAGATGGGGGTAGAAGATTTAGATCTAAAAAGCAGCAGCAAGTTAGCTATGCGAGTTTGGCAGCAACAGTTTACTACTTATGGAAAGCTAGAAATCATTCATTTTTGGAGGAGGCTGTTTGGAGACCTGAGTATATTATTCAGCAAATAAAAGCTGATGTGTGTACTAGAGCGAGAAGTAGAATCTCTGAAAAATGGAGCATGGAAAATAGGGAATGGTTCGGTCACTTATGTCTTAGGAGGATTTGCCTTGTACTTTGAGTCCTCTGTAGGTTGTAACTATTGTTCTTTTTGTTTTTGGGTAGTTTCTGCTAGTTTGTTTTTGCTAGTGATGTGTTGTGTTTGTATTTGGTGGCTTTGATCAGTTTTTAGTGATAAAATTTCTTTCATTTTACCAAAAAAAAAAAAAATATTCATAAATTTTAAAAAATACATAAACTGATAATTATATTGCTTAAGCTGATGGATATATAGCTTAAATTGTCTTAAGCTAATAAAAAATGTCATAAATAGAAACTTATCTCAGCCACTAAAATGACTATGACGCGTCTCAACCAAGATGCTTTGTCAAATAGAATAATTCTCTCTTTTTTTTGCAACTTAATCTAATTTGTATTATCCATGCTAGGACGTTATAGGTTAGAATTTTGATTCACCCCTAACAAGAAAAAAAAGATCATAATACTTATAGTGACTAATAATAAATGTATACCCTTGCTGAAAGAATGAGTAAAAACATTTTATTCATTTTCATACTTTCTATATGCATAACAATCGGGTTGCTCGGACTTGCTCCTAGCTACTCCATAAGTTAATCGTCAGTCAAGGGAAATGTGAATATTAAATCTGTAGAGCTTTGAATCAGTCCCCATCTTCTACTATGCACACAAATTCAACATCACTAGGAGCAAAAGTACAAAAAAGCCAAAAAAAAAAAAAAAAAGATTAAAGTCAACATGATTAGTCCATTAAACTGTCCTATATGCGGGGTTCACCATTGTCAAAATCTTATTTGTTGATAAGTAATTATGTGCTTAGCTGCTTATAGGTGTGGGGTCATGGCTTATGTCATTGGCAAGCTCCGATATTCTACTATTTTAGTACATGGAGGGTCTACTTGGGGAAAGTTAGGTGTGAATTATAATCCCATTGACATGAACATAATTTTTATTTTCTAATTATGTAACTCATTTTGTAGTGGTTGATAGCATCTTAGGACACAAAACAATGGTGAGTAGTTTTTCATCATCCATAAGATTCAATTACCTTGACCGGAGCGCAGCGCACGTGAATGCACACGGGTTATGTTGAAAAATTTATCCAAAGTATAGGAAACATACATTATAGAAGTATATCTTGATACTAGGAGTAACACAAAGTTTTAAGCAAATTCGTGAATATGGTAAATTAATCTAAAAAGCTCTAGTTTGCCAACCTTCCCGTTGTCATTTAGTGGATATATAGTGGGGCATTCTGTATGCATGATGCTGATAAGGTTAAAGGTCGTTGAAACATTATACAATGTTGGTTAGATAATAGGTGTCTTCCTTTGTTTGGGAAAATAATTTTATTCTGCAATTCAGTAGCTTATACGTGTCATGGAATTGCAGCAATAATTTTAGGTTAGGATCGGATAATATTTGCTAGAAAAATTAAGTATGAAAGCAGAACTTACAATAGAACGAAGGATTTATTAGGGCAAGAATGAGAGGGTGAGAGTTGTGGTAGTGTGGTTAATCACTCTTCTAAAAGATATCTTTGTCGTCATATAAAGTACAAATCTGGCCTGCAAAACGACCATCCTCCAAGACTAGTTTAGTGTTATTACGAGAAATATGGAAAGAGAAGCTATATAAATATATCAGAGAGTGTATTATATTCGTATCGATGTAAAACTGATTTCTTACACCGGTATTTATAAGCAAAAATTCTACTGTTTACAATTACATATTCAACATTTTCTGGCGTGAAGTAAGCTTTTCCCGACATGCACTAAATGCATGTCAGAATATTTATCACACTTAAACAGTGGAATTTGCCATTCCACTGTTTCTTAACACTCCCTCTTGAATGTCCATTAATAACTCATAATAGACGTTGTCTCATTAAGAACCTTGTTAAGAAAAAATTTGTGGGAAAAATCCATAACTAGGAAAAGAGTACAACTATTATGTATCCTTATATGCTTAAAATTAACTGCCTCATTAAAAACCTTGTCAGGAAAAACCCGGTGGGATAAAAACCTGATTGAAGGGAAAAAGAGTGAAGCGCATATAATACTCCCCCTGAATTTAACATACATCACGAAGATGCCGCATTCCAATTTTTCGGACTAATTCTTCAAATTTCTTCGCCGGAAGGGATTTGGTAAATAAATCTGCAAGATTATCACGTGATTGGATTTGTTGGATGTTCATCGTCCCTTCCCTTTGGAGGTCATGGGTGAAGAAGAGCTTTAGTGATAAATGTTTAGTTCTGTCTTCTTTGATGTACCCTTCGCTTACTTAGGTGATACATGCAGTATTGTCTTCGTAGATGATAGTTGGATTTGCTGTTATTGTTTCCAGTCCACATTCTTCTTGGATATTCTTGATCATTGACCTTAGCCATACACATTCCCGTCCAGCTTCATAAAGAGCAATTAGTTCTGCATGATTTGATGATGTGGCAGTCAAGGTCTGCTTTGTGGATTTCCAAGATATTGCGGTACCTCCATAAGTGAACAGATATCCGAATTGAGACTTGTTTATGCTAAAATTTATCACTTACGACGAAATTAAAGTTTGGGACGATTTAACCAGATTATGTTAATGACAACGTGACAAAAGAATGCAAAGGGGATCAAAGGGGATGAACACACAAAAATGGTGACGCGGAAAACCCCAATGAAGGTGGGTAAAAACCGCGGGTGGTTGGAGATCCACCAAACTAATATGTTTCACTATCTTTCTTAGTGACTGACTGTCGTTACAAGAATGTTAAGTTTTCTCTAGTGTTCTTCCAATTATGTTGCGTCAAAAACTCGTCCATGGCCTCTCTCTCCCTTTTATATGCCTTCTTATTTTCTTGGCTTTTTCTCAACAAATACAAAAATGAATTCACTAATTATTACATTAACTTTGGTGCTCCAATCATGGGAGATCTTCTCCGCTTACGCTCCAACGTCTTGATTCATGCTCTTCAACGGCTGAATTTATGGCTCATTACACTCCTTCCTTATTTAGCTGGACCGTTACCACTTAATGCTCTGTTCCAATATCGCGTCCTTCGCTGCGTCTTCGGGTCACAATTACTTCGTCATCATGTCAGATGACATCATGTCAGATGACATCATGTCATCGAGTCATCGCGTCGTTGCGTCAGTGTCATCCTGTCAAAAAATTCAGCCATAACAAGACTTAGCCTTTTGTGGGTCTGATAGGTAGCCAACATCTGCATATCCAATGAGTGACACATTTTGTCTCGACTGATAGAATAATCTGAGATCTTGTGTTCCTCGAAGATAACGTAATAAGTGTCTGACTCCGTTCCAATGTCTCTTTGTTGGTGCATTGTTATATCTAGCTAACAAGTTTACTGAAAAAACTATGTCAGGTCGAGTATTGTTAGCCAAGTACATTCAGGCACCAATTAAACTTAGATATGGTACTTCAGGGCCAAGCGTTTTCTTCTTGTGTTATGAATGGATCATCTTTCACATTCAGGGAACGCACTACCATTGGAGAACTTATTGGGTGGGCTTTGTCCATGAAAAAACGTTACATAATTTTTTCTGTATAATTTGATTGATGGAAAAAATTCCCATTTCTTAGATGTTCCATTTGCATGCTAAGGCAAAATTTTGTCTTCTTGAGATCTTTCATCTCAAATTCTTTCATCAAGTACTTTGCAGTCGCTTCAAGTTCTCTAGGAGTTCCGATAATGTCAAATCATCGACATATACAACAATGATGGCGAATCATGATTTAGATCGCTTAATGAAAACACAGGGGCTGATTTGATTATTTTTGAATCCTTCTTTCAATAGGTATTCACTAAGACAATTATACCACATTCTTCCAGACTGTTTTAACCCATAAAGTGATTTTTTCAATTTTATTGAAGACATCTCTTTGGGCACCTGATTTTCTGGTAGTTTTAGTCCATCAGGAACTTTCATATAAATAACTGTGTCAAGTGAGCCATACAAACATGCGGTCACTACATCCATTAATCTCATTTGCAATCCTTTCGAAATTGATAAACTTACCAGAAATCTTAGTGTAGTTGCATCGACTACTGGAGAATATGTCTCATCATAATCAATCCCTAGCATTTGTGAGAAGCCTTGGGCTACTAATCTTGCCTTATATCTAGTAACCTCATTTTTCTCATTTCATTTTCTCACGAATACCCATTTGTACCCAGCCGGTTTCACACCTTTTGGTATTTGGGCTATTTGTCCGAATACCTCACGTTTTTGAACTGATTTTAATTCTGCTTGAATGGCTTCTTTCCATTTTGGCTAATCTTTTTTGCGTCGACATTCATCTACTGTATTTGGTCACTAGTTGAAAAAACCCCACCTGATGCGGTCAAAACCGGCCTTTCTGATGCGGTTTTGGTCCGCATCAGGTGGGCGCGCAGCAGCTATGATAAATAATCTGATGCGGTCCAAAACTGCATCAGATTTGTTAGATACCGATGCGGTTTTGCACATGACCGCATCAGAAAGTACATGAAGGTTTTTTTTCAAAAAAAAGAGCGACAAACACCCAACGAATTGGGCAACCAACAACAAAAAAAAAAAAGAGCGACAAAACTGCATATCAACAACAAAAACAGAAAACAACCAAAACCATGAGATGCATTGAGACGAATTTGTAGGACAAATTGAGATGAATTTATAGGACAAATTGAGAAGAATTTATAAGACGAGTTAATCAATAAAAAAGGCGAATTTAAAAGAACTAAACATTAACAAAATAAATTAAAATTCGAAAAAAACCAGATCTGGAAACTAAATTAAAGAACAAATATTATACAAACAAAAATAAATTAGATTACACAAATTAAAAACGAATTTCGACGATATCTTCGATGATGCAAACAAAAACGTCTGGGAATTGCTTCGACGATTCGACGATGTGTGGCCCATTTGTTCGATGATTCGACGATGAACGACGAGAAGGCACGAACTGGTCGACGATGAACGACGAGAAGGCAACGGTTGCGTCGTGTGTTTGAGGGTGTCATGTGTTTGAAGGCGTCGTGGATTTGAAGGCGGCGTTGTGGATTTGAGAGAGTAGGGAGTGCCATGGAGAGGAGAGAGGAGGGAGTGCCGTGGAGAGGAGAGAGGAGGGAAAGTGATTAGGGTTTGAGGACGGAGTGCCGTGGAGAGGAGAGAGGAGGGAGGAGGGAGAGTGATTAGGGTTTGAGAGGGCGTGAAGGCTAGGGTCATGGGGGGTTATAAGGCAACGAACTGGGCTACAGTAATGGGCCACGCACACATCTCCGAGTTTTTTTAACAAAAATGAGAAAATCCGATGCGATTCTTAGAACCGCATCATATTTCAACAGAACCGCATCATTTTTTCAATATGATACGGTCTCCAAGAGAACCGCATCAGATTTTCTCCCAGCTTTTTCTTCTCATTTTTTTATTTTGATTTTCTGATGTGGTTTTTTAAAAACCGCATCTGTTACTAAGTGACATATAAGGTTTTTTTCCACTAGTGGGTTCTATATCATTTTCATCGTATGTCATTTCAACCGCTATGGAGTAAGCAAAGATTTCATTCAAGAAAACATATTTTTGATTCCATTGTTTCTTTGTAGAAATATAATTAATTGAAGTTTCATTGTGTCAATGCGTTCATGTTCCTTTTCTTCTGGAACACGTTTGTCCTCATTTTTGTTTCCATTATGGATTTCATCATGCTCCGTTGGAGGACTTATATTAATTTCGTTCGTTGTTTCACCTTGCCTTTTCATTTTTCTCGGTTTTGAATCTTTAGAACCGGGTGGTCTGCCACGTTTTCTACGTGCTATTGACTCATTTTCAATGGTCTTATTGTCATTAGGAATTTCAATCCGTTCCGGAGTATTCGCAGTAGGTACATGTGACTTTGTCACTTTCTTAGTATCCATGAATGCATCTGGCAATTATGTTGCAATACTTTGCATATGAACAATTTTCTTGAGTTCTTGTTCACATGAATTTGTTCTCAGGTCTAGAAACGACATTTGCGATGCGTTCCATGTAATTTCTGATTTTATATTTGTGGGTCCACTTTCTCTCCTTCTAAGGTTGGGAATACTGACTCAGTAAATTGACAATCGGCAAATCGAGCCGTAAATAAATCACCGGTTGTTGGTTCTAAATATTTGATAATTGATGGAGATTCAAAGACAACATATATTCCCATCATTATTTGTGGACCCATTTTAGTAGGTTGGAGCGGAGCAATAGGTACATGTACATCGCACCCAAAAATTCTCAAATGTGAGATATTCGGTTCTCGACCTGATACTAATTGTAACGGTGAGAATTTGTGATAGGCTATCGGCCTTAATATTATCAATGATGCTGCATGTAATTGTAATACTCCGTATTTTTAATACTAATTAAGAAAATATAAAAGAATTAATAAAAAGGTATTTTAATTTATTTACAAATTAATAGGAATAAATTATTAGTAATATGAATTTGTTAGGAATTTTCGGAGTTTAAAAGAATAACCTAATCCTCACTTGACCTAGGATGACTATCTTTTGAAGGGAGTATAAAAGGAAAAGGAAGGGAATTTCAGAAAACCCTAAACCTTCTCCTTCTCCCTCTCCCAGCCGACTTTCCCTTCCACTCTCTCTCCTCAGCCGATTTTTCATACCCCTTCTTCTCTCTCTTTCGAATTTTTCAGCCAATCTCTCTCTCAGATTTTTCTCTCTCTCGAATTCTCTCTCAATCTCTCGCTGCTATTCCTCTCGCCTCCTTCCTCCCGTCGCGTTTTGTGCGTGAGTGGTAGTGGTGCGAGACGGAGTTCCGTCGAGGTCTTGGGCGAGTGGTTCGAGGCTGTGTGCGTAGCCGTGTGTGTGAGTTCGAGAGTTTTTGTGCGAAGAGTGTCGTGGTTCGTGCGAGTGTTGCGCGAAGAGGTTCGAGGGTTGTGCGAGGGTTGTGCGAAGGACGTTCGAGGGTGTCGTGCGAGTGTAGCCGCGCGACAAAGCCGAAGTGGTGCGAAGAGTTGTGCGGTGTTCGAGGGAGTCGTGCGTGTGTTGTTGTGCGTAGGTCGAGAGCGAGCGAAGGGTGCGTCGCTGCTGTGCGCGCCAGCGAACCGAAGAGGGCTCGAGTGGGGCTGTGTGGCGAGCGAAGGCCACCGGAGTTCCGTCGCCGGAATTTTGTGCCGGCGAAAAGTCAGTGGTATAATTTTGTACTTAACTTAGTATGTCAGTTTATTAACTATTCTTATATTTACTGTTTTCGTAGTTAAGAAAGGTTTGTAAATTATAATTAATAATTAGAGTGTTTAGTAATTTATTAGATTGTTAACTAGTTAAGTTATTGTTCTGTTTTGTATAAATTCTGGTTAGGTTTGTAATTGGAATAAGTTGGAAGTAGGAAAATTGTGTCTTATTATTAGTTACAATTATTATTGTTTCATGAGTAATCTGTTTCATGAAATCTGACTTTGGACATGGAACTTACCTTTGGACATGGAACTTACCTTTTGGACATGGAACTTACTCTTGGACATATGACTTACCTTGGACATATGACTTGACTTTTGGACATAAGACAGGCTGGACTTATGACATTTTGGATTGGTAAATTAGTGGACTAATGTTACTAAATAACTTAGTTATTCACTAATTCTGACTTCTAAAGGACGTTAAATTCACTAGATTAGAATTATAACGAAAGTTCTGGAATAAGGTTTTAACTATTGCGTAATTCGAATCGTTAGATCGTTATGGTCTTAGTACGTAGTAGTTGTTAGTGTTATCAAGGACGTAACACTAAAAGCTTTGTTTTAACGATTTAGGTCCCAATTTCATAAGCGGCTCGTTCTATTAAGTCAGCGAAAATTCTCCGCTACAAGGTACGTACGCGTACCAGTTTACTTTCAAAGCTTAGTATCATGTTTAGGTTGCAGTTCATGTTATTGGAACCTAGTACCATGATAGGGAACATTTGATTGTGATTGTTTGGTTAGACGTTATAACGTGAAATCAATATGATGCATTGAAATATGTTGCATTGAAATGCGAAGTTCTATCGTAGTGTAACATCAGCATTATTAATCTGATCTATAGAGTAACAAGAGTGTTACTAGGGATAAGATTGAGTTCGGTAATTAAGAGAGTATGTAAATGACTCCTTAAAGTTATAAAAGAATGATTGGTAATAAAAGAAGATTATGGCGATACTTGTAGTTGGACTCCCTACAAGTATAGAACAATGGGGGGAGTGTAGGACTTGTTCTACACTCCTACGCAGGCCTACTGTGACGACAGTAGTGTCCTTATATTTTGATAACTCAAGTAGGCGGAAGGTTCCGTTCGATCTTGGGGGTATGCATACTAAGGTGATGGGTGTGAGACGGAACAAAACCGTATTTACATTTCATCTAATAGACCAAGTCGTCTATTAAGGATTCAGTAGCCCGTATGATTCTAGTAAGATGACGGTGCCCGTTCGATGCCAAATAATGAAAGATAAAGGATGTGAGATAACGTAGGTTCATATAACAGTTGTAATGTATGCATCATTCATGTTCATAAGTTTCATTGGTTCATTACGTACTCAGCATAGCTGACTCTGTGTGTTATTATGTGTTTGTTGTCCTGTGATGAACTATTGATACTTCAATGGGGAGCAGACTAGGTGAGCTGGTGCTGCTGTATGATATCAAGCATAAGGGGGTTAGACTGTAGTTGAAGTAACTTTTGGTTTGACTATTACGAATTTTATAGAACATTGTTACATAGTTTGAGTTTGAATAAAGAGGGGTCTATATGATTCCCGAGTTGTATTTACATTTTTTATTCCGCTGCATTTGGTTTTGAGACAATGAATTTGAGTTACCGTATTTCTAATTATGCCTTGCGTTCCATCGCGGCGGTAACACTCCCAAAGTCGATGCGACGTAGCATTAGACGTGTATGGATTTTGGGGGTGTTACAAATTCAAAGACGTTTTCGAAACGATTTCAAAACGGGTAGTATGGGCTAGGAGCATATAGATCATGTCATATGCATTAAGTCATAGGCATGTTATCATTGCACTTTGTTTGTATCTCGAACTTGTATGTACTCTCTGTGTAATTGAAATGTGAAAGGTTCTTAAATCTTCAAATGTGACTAGATTAAGAGAGTGTACAAAGATAGGTCTAAATTGATTAGACTCAAAACTTATTTAAGTATAAAAACTATTTTATTGATCGAATGAGCATTTACCTCTTTACAAAAACTTAGACTATTCTATTTTGTTTTACTTTCACAGATGGTTCACGACATAGGCTGTAGGGACTTTTTGATGAAACAAGTAGGGGAAGACTGGGATATGTGGTTCTTTAAAATGAAGTCTGCTATGGATTACAGAATTATGCAAGGGGAACAATGGTTACGATCTGAGGGCTCTAGGATACACTTCATGCTTCGTTATGTTCCAGATATAGAGCCATATAGATTTGTTCATCGTAGGTATGGGGATATGTGGACTCCAGAAGGGTATTTCAATAGGAATAAGCATACCTACGGATACCAGAACCTGCCTTCCGAAAAGCACTTCCTCACTGACCTTAAATACTGCGAGAATGAGTGGAGGGTTCGTGAGACCAGGGGTCAAAACCCTTCTACTTCATCTGAAAGGGAAAGTTCGAGCAATAGGGCCATAGATGGGAATTCTGAGAACCCAGGGGTCATACCTGAACCGCCATCAGCACCTGTGGCAAAGAGGCCAAGATACCAGCCATTTGAGGATGAGTTAGTGCCGATGACTTTCAGAATCTTAGGACAGTCACTTACGTCTCTGATGATGAAAGGAACAATAGGACCTTCATTATAGTGTTGGGTGGGGTCCAGGTTGTACCAGGGTTACATGGGGAGGATGATGATGATGAGCCACCTCCACTAGAGGATATACCAGTTGAGGAAGAGGACCCTGCTGAGAATGAAGACCCTGTTGAGGATGAGAATCCTGTTCAGGAAGAGGATCCCATTGAGGCGGAGGATCCCATTGAGGAGGAGGATCCCATTGAGGAGGAGGATCCCATTGAGGAGGAGGATCCCATCGAGGAAGAAGATCCCGAGGAAGACCTAGGACCCATACTAGAGGATATATTCTTTGAGGACGGCGAGCCTGAGGCAGATGAGATTGACCTTGATGGAGGGATGGAGGATTCTGGATCAGAGGATGAAGCTCACGTCTTGGCCCATAGTTCTTTTGAACATATATGTAGGATTAGGATTTTTGTTTTTTTATCGTTTTTGTTCATTTGTTATGTTAGGGATAATAAGGCTTGCATGCCGATTAGGGAGTAACATTATTTGATTTAATATATATATATATATGTATTTCTTTACAAATATTACATTCCCATTTTCAATAATAGTGCATAGTATTATCTTTTATTGTTAATTGATGGCATCTTATTTTGGATGATTGTAATGCAAGTCAGTACAGACTTAAAGGTGTTCGCAATATATGTTATATGTTAAATGTGTATTCGTTGAATAAGTTAAAACAAAAATTATGTGTAAGTCACTGAAATAGCTACTATGTTAATTTCAGCGCAGAATGGTTCGATCGGGAGCGCCCCTGACACCTCTCTTAACATCGAGCAATCGATACGTGACCTAGTACAGATTACAGCCAACTTAGCCCAAGGTCACAGCCGGGATGGGACCTATCTGAAAAAGTGGCCCGTAGGAACCCACCTATACTAAATGGAAAAGGGGGACCTGAAGAGTTGGAAAACTGGGTTGGGGAATTTGATAAGCTTTTCTTCACCCTAACCTGTCCTGACGAGAAACAGTGCCCTTAGCTAGTTACTATCTGCAGGGGGATGCCCATTTCTGGTGGACCCAGGCTAAGGACAACCTTCTCAGCCAACCGGGTTTCGGGTGGGAAACTTTTAAAAAGGCCCTAAGAGACAAGTACTACCCTCCGTATCTTAAGAAACAAAAAGCCCAAGAGTTCATGATGCTGGAACAAGGGACCAGTCGGTAGAGGAATATTACCGAAAATTTATTGAACTGATGAGGTTTGCCCCAGAGATTGCCCCTACTGAGGAGGCTAAAGCCTCACGTTTTGAATTGGGACTTACCCTTGACCTGCAGGGTAGACTGGGGGGAGATACATTCACCTCTCTGGACCATGTGTTTGGCAAAGCTGCCCACCTTTATGCTATCAGGAAAAGGGAGGAAGGGGGTAAGCTGGGCGAGAAACGTAAGGATAACCCAAACCCTGAGGGCCAAAATTTGAGAAAAAGCACAACGGGAACCAGAATAATCAAAACCCTCAGAGAAATTTTGGTAAGGGACCCAACAATAACCCTAATCCAACAACAACAACAACAACCGCAACAATAACACCAATAACCGCAGACCTGAGCGTGTATATCGGTGTAGAAAGTGCCCGAACAACCACCTGGTAAGGATTGTGAGGGTAACAAGGTTGAATGCCGGGAATGTGGGAAGATGGGGCATAGAGCCTATGAATGCTATTCGAAAAACAAGCTAAACCCCAATGGCCAAAGGAAGGGGAACTATGGGGACAAGCCCCGAAACGGAAATGGTAACGGGAATGGTAACGGGGGAGGTAATTACAATGGGAATTCTAACTATTCCAAGCCCGCTACCATACCACAACCAAGTCTCTAATGTAACAATGCAACTAGTTCCCAAGATAAGGGCAAAGGGAAGCTGTACATGATGACGGCTAGTGAAGAAGAGGCTCGTAGAGACGTTGTCACGGGTACATTTTCTATCAACTCCACTCCTGTTAAAGTTTTATTTGATTCTGGAGCATCCTTGTCATTTATTGCCCATGCAACTGTTAGAAATTTAACATTGGTCGAGTCTGAGTCGATTTCTATGCCTATAGTCATTCCATCTGGGGAGACTGTTAATTGTTCTAAAAGATTCCTAAAAGTGCCATTAAAGATAGGTGAGGGATACTTTCCCTCTGATCTGATAGAGTTTAACTTATCAAACCTAGATATCATTCTGGGGATGGATTGGCTTGGGAAGTACAGGGCTAAGATAGATTGCGATGCGCAAAAAGTGGAACTAAAGGACCCTTTGGGGAAAAGAGTGTCATATAGGAGGATACCTCGAGAACCAGGAATTAAAGTTATCAATGCGTTACAACTTAAGAACTACGTAGACAAGGGTTGGCCCCTATTTATGTGTTCAGTGAGAAGAGTGGAGGATGATCCGTTAAGGCCTGAAGATGTGCCCATAGTCCGGAATTCCAGGATGTCTTTCCTGAGGAAATACCTGGTATGCCTCCAAGGAGAGATGTAGAGTTCACCGTTGACCTAGTACCTGGGACTGGACCCATTTCGAAAGCCCCGTATCGGATGGCTCCGGCAGAAATGAATGAGTTAAAGAACCAGTTAGAGGAACTTCTAGACAAAGGGTATATTAGACCTAGCATGTCGCCATGGGGAGCACCCGTCATTTGTGAAAAAGAAGGATGGTAGCTTGAGGTTATGTATAGACTACCGGGAGTTGAACAATGTCACCGTGAAAAACAAGTATCCATTACCTAGGATTGATGATTTGTTCGACCAACTTCAGGGTGCGGGGATGTTCTCCAAAATTGACTTAAGGTCTGGTTACCATCAGTTGAGGATTGTTGATCATGATATACCTAAGACTGCCTTTCGAACCAGATATGGCCACTATGAGTTTACGGTTATGCCTTTTGGGTTAACCAATGCACCTGCAGTTTTCATGGACCTTATGAATAGAATTTTCCGACCCTACCTAGACAAATTCGTCGTAGTGTTCATAGACGATATCCTGATCTATTCTAAGAACAAGGAGGAACATGAGGATCATTTGAGGGTCATTTTGCAGACACTTAGGGACAACCAACTATATGCAAAGTTTTCGAAATGTGAATTTTGGTTGGAAAGAGTGTCATTTTTGGGTCATTTTATCTCTAAGGAGGGTGTATCAGTCGATCCTGCGAAAATAAAGCCGTGAGTGAATGGCCTACTCCAAAGAATGTCACGGATATACGAAGTTTCTTGGGTTTAGCCGGTTACTATAGGAGATTTGTGAAAGACTTCTCCAAAATAGCAAAACCTATGACAAACCTGATGAAGAAGGATTGTAGGTTTACCTGGAATGAGGACAGTGAGAAGGCCTTCCAAACACTCAAAGAGAGATTAACCTCAGCCCCTGTCCTAACCTTGCCTAATGGGAACGAAGGATATGATGTGTATAGTGATGCATCCAAAAATGGGTTGGGTTGTGTTCTGATGCAAAACGGGAAAGTTATAGCTTATGCGTCCCGACAGTTGAAGCCATATGAAGTCAATTACCCAACACATGACCTAGAACTGGCCGCCATAGTATTTGCACTCAAAATCTGGAGACACTACCTCTATGGGGTAACCTGCCGTATCTTCACCGATCACAAAAGCCTTAAATATATCTTCACCCAGAAAGACCTCAACATGAGGCAGCGCAGATGGTTAGAGCTCATCAAGGACTATGACTTAGACATCCAATACCATGAGGGTAAAGCCAACGTTGTTGCTGATGCGTTAAGTCGCAAGTCTAGCCATAGCCTGAATACATTAGTCGTTGCCGACAAACTTTGTGAGGAATTCTCTAGACTTCAGATAGAAGTTGTTCATGAAGGGGAGGTAGAAAGATTGCTGAGTGCCCTAACCATCGAACCTAACTTCCTAGAAGAATAAGGGAGAGTCAACCTGGGGATGTGAAACTTGAGCGAGTCAAGGCAAAGCTTAAGGAGGGCAAAGCAGAGGGGTTTGCGATCCATGAGGATGGAAGCATACGATATAAGGGTAGGTGGTGCGTGCCACAAAAGTGTGAAGAGCTGAAACAAAAGATAATGAGCGAGGGTCATAACACGACGTATTCTGTCCACCCAGGGGGAGATAAGTTGTATAAGGACCTCAAGAAGATGTTTTGGTGGCCTGGTATGAAGAGAGCAGTAGCTGAGTTTGTTTCCAAATGCTTAACATGCCAGAAAGTCAAAAGTGAACACAAGAGACCTCAGGGAAAGATTCAACCCTTAGACATTCCGACATGGAAATGGGACTCGATATCCATGGACTTCGTTGTCGCCTTACCTAGGAGTCGGGGAGGCAATAATACCATTTGGGTGATAGTGGATAGACTAACCAAGACAGCAAGGTTCATACCTATGAAAGATACGTGGAGTATGGAAGCCTTAGCCAAGGCTTATGTGAAAAATGTCATTCGATTGCATGGAGTACCCACAAGTATAGTATCAGATCGAGACTCTCGATTCCTGTCGAATTTCTGGAAAAAGGTCCAGGAAGCATTTGGTAGTGAGCTATTAATGAGTACAACCTTTCACCCAGCTACCGATGGTCAAACAGAACGAACTATTCAGACCTTAGAGGACATGTTGCGAGCATGTGCTTTAGAATACCAAGGGTCATGGGAAGACCATTTGGACCTCATAGAATTCTCATACAACAACAGCTACCATGCTAGTATTAAGATGGCACCATTTGAAGCGTTGTACGGGAGAAAGTGTCGTAGCCCTTTGTGTTGGAACGACATCAGTGAGACTGTAGTGTTAGGACCTGATATGATTCAAGAGACGATGGATCAAGTGCGAGTCATTCAAGAAAAGATTAAGACTGCACAGGACAGGCAAAAATCCTATGCGGACCAGAAGCGAAGGGACGAAAATTTCGAAGTTGGGGAAAAAGTGTTGCTTAAGGTGTCCCCAATGAAAGGAGTGATGCGATTCGGGAAAAAGGGGAAGCTAAGCCCTAAGTTCATAGGACCCTATGAGATACTGGCGAGGGTAGGGAAAGTTGCTTATCGCCTGGATTTACCCAACGACCTAGAAAGGGTCCATAACGTGTTTCACGTATCCCAACTCCGGAGTACGTACCTGATGCGTCACATGTCCTTGAACCTGAAAACGTAGAGATAGACGAAACTTTGTCCTATGAGGGAGAAACCTGTCCAGATCCTAGACCGCAAAGTGCGAAGTACGAGGAATAAGGACGTCAGAATTGTCAAGGTGTTGTGGAGAAATCAAACTACCGAGGAAGCCACATGGGAAGCCGAAGATGCAATGCGTCTGAAGTACCCTGAGCTTTTCCAAGAGGTACGTGAGTTACGGGGACGTAACTTTTCTTTTAAGGGGGAAGAATGCGATAGAATTTCGCGCTTTCACCCTAAAGTATATTAATTATGTTGATTATGTAGTTATATGCTAGTTATGTGTGAAAACTGCTTATCTATTGTGTGTGAACGTTAGAAAACGCTTGTGAAATTTGGGACTTAGAAGTGCAAAAGATCGTCGTTAAGACGGGCTACCTCAAAGTTTCGGGACGAAACTTCTTTTAAGGGGGGAAGCCTGTAATACTCCGTATTTTTAATACTAATTAAGAAAATATAAAAGAATTAATAAAAAGGTATTTTAATTTATTTACAAATTAATAGGAATAAATTATTAGTAATATGAATTTGTTAGGAATTTTCGGAGTTTAAAAGAATAACCTAATCCTCACTGACCTAGGATGACTATCTTTTGAAGGGAGTATAAAAGGAAAAGGAAGGGAATTTCAGAAAACCCTAAACCTTCTCTTCTCCCTCTCCCAGCCGACTTTCCTTCCACTCTCTCTCCTCAGCCGATTTTCATACCCTTCTTCTCTCTCTTTCGAATTTTTCAGCCAATCTCTCTCTCAGATTTTTCTCTCTCTCGAATTCTCTCTCAATCTCTCGCTGCTATTCCTCTCGCCTCCTTCCTCCCGTCGCGTTTTGTGCGTGAGTGGTAGTGGTGCGAGACGGAGTTCCGTCGAGGTCTTGGGCGAGTGGTTCGAGGGCTGTGTGCGTAGCCGTGTGTGTGAGTTCGAGAGTTTTTGTGCGAAGAGTGTCGTGGTTCGTGCGAGTGTTGCGCGAAGAGGTTCGAGGGTTGTGCGAGGGTTGTGCGAAGGACGTTCGAGGGTGTCGTGCGAGTGTAGCCGCGCGACAAAGCCGAAGTGGTGCGAAGAGTTGTGCGGTGTTCGAGGGAGTCGTGCGTGTGTTGTTGTGCGTAGGTCGAGAGCGAGCGAAGGGTGCGTCGCTGCTGTGCGCGCCAGCGAACCGAAGAGGGCTCGAGTGGGGCTGTGTGGCGAGCGAAGGCCACCGGAGTTCCGTCGCCGGAATTTTGTGCCGGCGAAAGTCAGTGGTATAATTTTGTACTTAACTTAGTATGTCAGTTTATTAACTATTCTTATATTTACTGTTTTCGTAGTTAAGAAAGGTTTGTAAATTATAATTAATAATTAGAGTGTTTAGTAATTTATTAGATTGTTAACTAGTTAAGTTATTGTTCTGTTTTTAGTATAAATTCTGGTTAGGTTTGTAATTGGAATAAGTTGGAAGTAGGAAAATTGTGTCTTATTATTAGTTAAATTATTATTGTTTCATGAGTAATCTGTTTCATGAAATCTGACTTTGGACATGGAACTTACCTTTGGACATGGAACTTACCTTTTGGACATGGAACTTACTCTTGGACATATGACTTACCTTGGACATATGACTTGACTTTTGGACATAAGACAGGCTGGACTTATGACATTTTGGATTGGTAAATTAGTGGACTAATGTTACTAAATAACTTAGTTATTCACTAATTCTGACTTCTAAAGACGTTAAATTCACTAGATTAGAATTATAACGAAAGTTCTGGAATAAGGTTTTAACTATTGCGTAATTCGAATCGTTAGATCGTTATGGTCTTAGTACGTAGTAGTTGTTAGTGTTATCAAGGACGTAACACTAAAAGCTTTGTTTTAACGATTTAGGTCCCAATTTCATAAGCGGCTCGTTCTATTAAGTCAGCGAAAATTCTCCGCTACAAGGTACGTACGCGTACCAGTTTACTTTCAAAGCTTAGTATCATGTTTAGGTTGCAGTTCATGTTATTGGAACCTAGTACCATGATAGGGAACATTTGATTGTGATTGTTTGGTTAGACGTTATAACGTGAAATCAATATGATGCATTGAAATATGTTGCATTGAAATGCGAAGTTCTATCGTAGTGTAACATCAGCATTATTAATCTGATCTATAGAGTAACAAGAGTGTTACTAGGGATAAGATTGAGTTGGTAATTAAGAGAGTATGTAAATGACTCCTTAAAGTTATAAAAGAATGATTGGTAATAAAAGAAGATTATGGCGATACTTGTAGTTGGACTCCCTACAAGTATAGAACAATGGGGGGAGTGTAGGACTTGTTCTACACTCCTACGCAGGCCTACTGTGACGACAGTAGTGTCCTTATATTTTGATAACTCAAGTAGGCGGAAGGTTCCGTTCGATCTTGGGGGTATGCATACTAAGGTGATGGGTGTGAGACGGAACAAAACCGTATTTACATTTCATCTAATAGACCAAGTCGTCTATTAAGGATTCAGTAGCCCGTATGATTCTAGTAAGATGACGGTGCCCGTTCGATGCCAAATAATGAAAGAATAAAGGATGTGAGATAACGTAGGTTCATATAACAGTTGTAATGTATGCATCATTCATGTTCATAAAGTTTCATTGGTTCATTACGTACTCAGCATAGCTGACTCTGTGTGTTATTATGTGTTTGTTGTCCTGTGATGAACTATTGATACTTCAATGGGGAGCAGACTAGGTGAGCTGGTGCTGCTGTATGATATCAAGCATAAGGGGGTTAGACTGTAGTTGAAGTAACTTTTGGTTTGACTATTACTGAATTTTATAGAACATTGTTACATAGTTTGAGTTTGAATAAAGAGGGGTCTACTATGATTCCCGAGTTGTATTTACATTTTTTATTCCGCTGCATTTTGGTTTTGAGACAATGAATTTGAGTTACCGTATTTCTAATTATGCCTTGCGTTCCATCGCGGCGGTAACACTCCCAAAGTCGATGCGACGTAGCATTAGACGTGTATGGATTTTGGGGGTGTTACAGTAATATAGCATGACCCCAAGTAGTGGAGGGCAATTTTGACCTCATTATTAATGGTCTTGCAATTAATTGTAGTTTCTTGATTAATGATTCAGCAAAACCATTTTGTGTATGTACATGAGGTACAGGGTGCTTAACAATAATCCCAATAGAGATGCAATAGTCATTAAACATTTGGGATATAAATTCTCCAGCATTGTCTAATCTTATTCTCTTTATTGTATGATCCGGGAATTGAGTTCTTAATCGAATTATTTGAGCCAAAAGTTTTACAAATGCAACATTTCTACTTGACAAAAGGCTCACATGTGACCATCGAGTAGAGGCATCAATTAATACCATGAAATAGCGAAATGGTCCGCATGCAAGGTGAATAGGCCCACAAATATCTCCTTGTATTCTTTCTAAAAACGTTGGAGATTAAGTGGCAATCTTATTTATAGATGATCTGATTATCAATATGCCAAGTGAGCATGCAGAGCATGTTAATTCATTTGACCGAGGAATTTTGACATTCTTTACAGAGTGTCCATTTGAGTTTTCAATGATTCTATGCATCATTCCTGTGTCGGGATGGCCTAATCGGTCATGCGATAGAGTAAATGATGTTCTGTTATCTAACTTCTAGTTAGATATCATATTTATTTCAATAGGACATATATCTATACGATATAATCCCGAGGAAATTGCTGGCAATTTTTCATAGATGTATATCTTGCCGTATTTCTCTGCCGTGAGGCATATGAAGTCCTCTTTGTTCATTGTCATTGTTTCCAAATGGTAACCATTCTGACGTACATCTTTGAAACTTATGAGGTTCCTTCGAGATTTACTCAAATATAATGCGTCATTATTATCAATTTTGTCCCATTTGGAAATATAATGCAGGCTTTTCCAGAGCCTTCAATTAACTTGTCTGTCCCAGAGATTGTACTAACATTTGCTTGGAATATTGTAAGTTTTGAAAAATACTCTTTATTTTTCAATATGGTGTGTGTTGTCCCACTGTCCAGAAGACATTGTTCTTTGGTTCCAACTTATGATGAGTTCATATCTTCATAAAAAATTAATACGATGATCAGTATAAGAAAAATACATATTTTATTAATAATCAAGGAACGAATACATGAAAGTGAATATTGAAGCAATTAAAAATAAACTAAGCACATTAATGGATTATTATCTAAACAAAGTTGTTTTTTGCTTCAACATCATCCATAAAAAAATCTGAAACATCAAGGCTGGGCATGGATGTAATAGCTTCATTAACAAAGTTTGCTTCAGCATTTTTTCCTTTGTTTTTTTATTGAAGCCTGGTATAGGTCTACCAAATGTTTGGCGGTACGACATGTGCGGCCCTAGTGCCCAGTCATGCCACATCTGTGGCATGTATGATTTCCTTTATAGGACGTTTGCCTCTGATTTCCAGATGATTGTCCCTAATTTTTATCAGAATGTTTAAAATTATTATTTCTTGGGAAAAATTGGCCTCTGCCACGTGTAAATTTTGTCAGCATATTTCTTGAAAAATCATTTTTTTTTTACTTTCAGAAAGTATTCTATAGTATGTGTATAAATATTAAAAAGTACTCTATAGTCTACAGCTAGCAGTCAAATTATTTCACAATCTTACTGTGGATTTGTTTCTCCTGATTGTAATTCTCAATTGATTGGTTATTTCCTCATTCCCCCCCCCCCCCAAAAAAATGAATTACAATTGCACATGTACCTTTTTAATGGTTTGTTGATTCACCTTGTAAGTGCCGGTTTTTTATGATATTTGGTTGATCAAACTTGGTCGATTGCACTTTCGCACAAAAAAAACACTATCAAAATTGGTAAACACCTTTTAATGTGCGAGAGAAGTAAGAAAAACATTACCAATTGTTTGTTTGACAGTTGTGAAATTTGTTGCTTCTTATGGCTTGTGGAGTATTTGTGAAGAGTATCATGAAAAAACGAATGATGTGTTTATCAAATTAAATTGTAAAAGCAGTTATTTATGAACAAACCACTGCCTTTTGTGCTATGTGATTTACCCAGCCTTGGAGGAAAAATAGTATTCTAATACTTTTGTGTTTTGGGTATTTGGCTGTGTTTTTCTTAGTTTTAAAGAGGACGAAATGGAGACAATGTGATAATAGGGAGGAGAAGAAGAGGAATTGAAGAAGTGTTTTTTAGACTTTTTTGCAGTTAGTTTTTTTTCCTTGTAATTAGGGATTGAGTCGGGCAGTTATCGTATCCTTGTGTGCACGTTGGAACGTCTGTATACAATTTCTTTTTTCTAAATAAGTTAGTTTCCTTTGATGTTTTCAGTTACCTTATTTTCTATTTTTTTGGCAGAATAGAGATAATTTTCAACATTTAGTGAGGGAAAAATGGGGGTTTGTATTGCCTTATATATATGTATATGTATATATGTATATGTATATGTATATATGTATATGTATATATATACATGAACTCAGATTTTTTTGCAGTTAGTTTTTTTCCTTGTAATTAGGGATTGAGTCGGGCAGCTATCGTATCCTTGTGTGCACGTTGGAACGTCTGTATACAATTTCTTTTTTCTGAATAAGTTAGTTTCCTTTGATGTTTTCAGTTACCTTATTTTCTATTTTTTTTTGGCAGAATAGAGATAATTTTCAACATTTAGTGAGGGCAAAATGGGGGTTTCTGTTTCCCTATATATATATATATGTACATATATATATATATGTGTGTGTATATATGTGTGTGTGTGTGTGTGTGTGTGTGTGTGTGTGTGTGTGTGTGTGTGTGTATTGTTTCTATAGTTGACACTAATCAAGCCTTGCTTTATAAATTTGGACGTGCCATAGTGCAGACCTACAGCTTGCAGGCCTGCATTTTTTTTAGACATCAATTTACCAATTCTGATGCGGTTCGAATGTAAAACTACATCAGATTGTTCCCATAATTTGATGCGGTTTTCCCCATGAACCGCATCAGATTATGGTTTCTGATGCGGTTTTGGACCGCATTAGAATTTGTTAGAGAGCTGCTGCGACACCACCTGATGCGGACCAAAACCGCATCTGAAAGGCTAGTTTTGACTGCATCAGGTGGGGTTTTTTCTACTAGTGCACCCCTGCCATATCTTCCTCCTCTATTCCATCTTCCCCTTTTTAATGTGCTCCAACTATCCTTTACTTTTTCTTTTCCATCTGTGTCTCTAGTGGACCTTGGGTGTCCATTTGGGTATCCAACTACACGCCAACACTTCTCTTTTGTGTGTCCTGTCTTCCCACATACACTACAGGTCCACTCATTACTCTTGCTCATCATGACTGCACTCTCATGTTCTTCTTTCACAAACTTGACTATCTCCCTCTAGTTTCTTCTTGATGTAGATTGCTACAGGATTCTCTACAATAGGGAGAGGTGACATCATGAGGAGCTCGCTCCTCTAAGCCCCATATATATAATCTAACCCATTCAAGAATTGAAAGAGCTTTTGCTCCTCCAGCTGCTCATTGAGTGCTTTAATAAAGGCATTAATTTCAGTTGTCATATCTGTGATTGTAGGCAAGGAAATTAAGGATTTCAAATGCCCAAAAACCCCTCATCTCTATATATTAATCTATTATATTCTTCCATGCTTGCTTAGTCTCATATATGAACTTGTTCAGCTTATATTTTCATGACCCATTTGTCAGATGAATTCTCTTCTCTAGGTGATCCCACATTTATGCTCATGAACATAATAGACTTTCTATTCCCTATGATCCATGATATAACCATATTGTTACATGCACTAGTAGAAAAAACCTCAAATGCTCCGGTTTTTAAGGCCACAAACGCTCCGTATTTGGCCCGTAGCAGACCCCACACGAGCATTCGAATATTTTACAAATGCTTCGGTTGTGAACCGGAGCATTTTTTAATCAAATGCTCCGGTTGTAACAGAAAATCGGAGCATTTGACTAACAAATGCTCCGGTTGTTAAGGAAAAACTGGAGCATTTGACTACTAAATGCTCTGGTTTTCCCTTAACAACCGGAGCATTTGCTCTTTTTTTTTATGAAAAAAAATCACATAAACAGCTAGGTAGCAGCCCAGCATTACACAGCCAGGTAGCACCAGTAGCAGCGTCCTATTACGCTGCCACCTAGCTCCCCCTACATTACACAATTAGCTTCGCAGCAGGAAAAAAAACTAAATTAGGTATTATATATTCTGTACAATACAAATAAAAAAACAAAATATTTATTATATATTCTGTACATACAAATAAAATAAACAAAAATTTTGTTAACCATGATTAAATAGATTCAAAGTACATGAAATATATAATACAGGTATACAACTATAATCACTTGTTCCTTAACTACAAATATAGGAAACCATCTTAGGAGCAAAATCTTCAAAACACCATCTTAACACACCAAATTAAATAAGCCGACTTCAAACACCATCTAAACATAACAATTAATTAATTTGGCTAAAATAATAAGATGCAACGGAACTAAAAAATTAACCAAACTAAATATCTACTCCCACAATCCCTTTTCAACCATCATTTTCAAATTATGCAGAAAAGTGTTACAAATGCAGATAGAAAAGCTACAAATCCGACTATTAACTATAATTGGAAAAACTACAAATCTCACTTTAACTATAACTAGAAATTTTCAGGTAAGTCAGACATAAATTATTGGGTACAAATATAATTAATAGATACATAACAAAGATTATGTCAAGAACAAGATAGGAGAAGCTATCATACTATTTTAATGGAATCATGGAGAAACTATCATACTATTTCAATCAATTCCTTGCTTGTTCCCAAAATTCCCATGCCTATCTGGATTGGTAAACCCAACCAACTATTTACAACAAACTTAGATCCAAGTATGACATCACAGAAGATATGCAGAAATTCTTGAGTCTCAAAATCCTTGAACAGCCTGCTTGTAAACTAAATCAAAAAACCCATCCCAAAACTGAACAATCTGCTTGTAAACATGCAAATAACTCAATTACCTTTAGTACAGATAGATAGGAATCTGAAAGTCCTGTGTACTTTCCAAACCATGGAATCTCACCTAATGGATAAAGAAAGAATAAACAAAAAATAAATTAATAGAATCCAAAGATGCTCTTATTATACTGGACGATCAGATAGCTGAGAAGAAAGCAACAAGTCAATTGAAACCTACATGCTTATACAACATGGCACAAAGTTGAGCTCTCCTAGTCCATTCATCTAGCATGGGCTCCTTTGCGGCCCTGCATCAAGGCAAATTGTAGTCAGTTGGAGTTTGCACAAATTAAACAAAATATAAGCAGATGAGAAATAAGGGTATAGGACAAACCCATAAAGATGCAGCACTTTCAATATAGCTTCATGAGCCTTTTGGTCCTGATGGAGACAAAAGAAATCCACATATTCGACATCAGCAATGTGTTTAGGAAAAACTAAGAGCTTCGCCTTCAAATAGTCCTTTGAACTTTGAACATGTATTAAAATACATAGTATTAAAATGCCTAAAGGATAAGAGTAGCAATTCGACAGAAATGTCCACCAAGTTATATGAAACAGTTTCTTAGTTGCACCTGCTAGATTAAACCTACCTGCATTTGTTGGCCCTTAAAATCGTTCTTGTTTCTTTTCACAATACAATTAGATCATTTACAGAGTAAATTCTGAAATTAAAGCACACAGTTCCAAAAACTTTCGACGAAAATTTATCAGATTTAGGAGCAGTTCTAGTTTTATAGTAAAACTTTTCCTAATTATCAGATTTAGGAGCAGTTCTAATTTTATGGTAAAACTTTTCCTGGTTTTATTCAGCAAGAATGTGATTATCAACCAACCACAAACAGAGTCCAAATTATAACCAACAAGGATTACGAGGAAACTAATTATTAGTGAATGGATAACGATGTGTTTAGGAAAAAACTAATTATCAGCAATGTGTTTAGGAAAAACTAAGAGCTTCGCCTTCACATAGTCCTTTGAACTTTGAACTAAAAGACAAGAGTAGCAATTCGACAGAAATGTCCACCAAGTTATAAGAAACAGTTTCTTAGTTGCACCTGCTAGATTAAAGCTACATGCGTTTGTTGGCCCTTAAAATCATTCTTGTTTCTTTTCACAATACAATTAGATCATTTACAGAGTAAATTCTGAAATTAAAGCACACGGTTCCAAAAACTTTCGACGAAAATTTATCAGATTTAGGAGCAGTTCTAGTTTTCTGGTAAAACTTTTCTTGATTATCAGATTTAGGAGCAGTTCTATTTTTATGGTAAAACTTTTCCTGGTTTTATTCAGCAAGAATGTGATTATCAACCAACCACAAACAGAGTCCAAATTATAACCAACAAGGATTGCGAGGAAACTAATAATTATTAGTCTAGAAGAGAATATAGCACAATGCACCTTTTCAATCTCAGATACTAGCATGATGAAGCCCTTTGAACTTATGCAGAACAGTCCTGTGTAATCCTTTAAACTTTTATAATCTGTCTTTCTTGCCCGCCTCGATGGACTCCGCCTACCTTTTAAAACCTTCCAAGCTGGATCAGAATCAATTACACTTGTAAGTTTCAACATGTCCTCAGCATGAGCGTAGATAAATATACTCTCTCATGAACAAACACATCTATGCAATCTGTTCAGAAGACGGTTTTGATCCAATTAGATAGAGAAACTTCCTGGATCACAGGACTACAAAATCTGCAAAGTTGCACTTAGCTATGTGCAAAAGGTTTAGAATATTAGAAGGGTCTGGAAGCCAAAATTGCATGAACCTTAAAGCTTTTATAAAGAATCGGAGCAAAAACAACTTTTAAAGAGACTATGTCAAAGAACACACACCAAGAAGAAAGAACTCACACAAGGATGAAAGTATTTGCTGTTAGAAGTACCGGAACATGGCAAAACTGTGAGAGATTCGCCTTCACATTTTCATCAAAAGGCTGTAGAGAAGTAAAGACGGTTTTAGCTCAACGTCGCTGGAAAGAAGTTAAACACGTGCATGAAGAAAGAAAGAGAGGAAGAGATACCAATGTGTTGCGACAAGCTAAAATATCTGGAGTTAAACCCAGGCCTCGCAATCCCCTAACACTATGCAGTGTTGGCTTTGTATTATGTTAAAAGTAACACTACCATTACTTATATTAGATAGAACTTCAGACTACAAAAACCAACTAGTACAAACATAAAGATAGATTTTGAATAATTACCTGTTTGCCAACAACATTTAGCACTGGTACGAGACTAACATGAATTAGGTAAAATTTTCCAGGACCTATTAAGAAGAGAAGTTTGCGTAAGCTTTTCAAACAAATGAAATACATACGTATTCCAGTATGCCAAGACTTCTAAGCAAACTTACCAACACGATAAGAGAATTGTCCAAGAGATTCAATGAACGACATAGACTCAATATCCCCAACATCACAAATTTCAGGCCAATAATAGACGCAACATTTTTGTTTGTGATAAAATAGCAGATGGTATATCAGATAACACACCTATAGTTCCTCAGATTGTGCAGATTTTCACATTGCACTTCAGCGCAAGGGCTTTACTCCCCATATCATTCGTTTCATGTCTTTGTTTGTCCGTGTCACAAAATAATTCCTCAGATTGTCACTCTGTTTAATTCAAAAGATCCCGGGTTTTTCTTTATTCTAGATTCAGGGGTGGAGACATCTGTTGAACCCTAGTTTTGATAATAACAAAGAAACAAAGGAACAAACTAAGTAGTGAACTAATGAGTTATTTAAGTGTATGGTGTTTAAGGTATCAATGCAAGGAACTGGGAGATACGAAGTCAATGAAGAAGTCACGAAGAGGGATTTCAAAGGCTAAGTAAAGAAGTTTCTATGTTGATACTGGAGCAAGCATTGGATCAAGAAGAATAGAAGCTAGGCGTTTTATTTTCTAGTTCCAATGTAAAGGAACAAAGAAAGAATGGTAAGGAACAGTTGCAGTCTATTTGAGAATGAGGTTGTTCCTTTGTAAGGAACAAACTAAGTGGCATAAGCGAATATGTTAAAGGAACTTAGTTAATAAAGGAACTAGACTTAGGCGTGTAATATGTAACGTTAAAAATATATTGAGTAAGTCATGCCTAAATTATAGGAAATTAGTTATATCTAATTTCAAATGATAAAATCATTTTAAAAAGAAAATCTGTTTAGAAAAGATTTTATTTTTCGGAAAATAAGAAAATAAATATCCGGTTGTTAGAAAGATTTTATTTAAAAGATATTATTTTCTTAAAGATTAAAATTCAGTTTTAAAGATAAAAAGAGTTTTATAAAAACTGATTTTCGGATAAAGCTCAAGGAACTCCTATTACTTAGGAGTATATGGCTAATTATATCCACGTTCATTTAAGTTCATGGGATCATGGGACATGATGTAAACGTGTTCCTTAGGGAAGGAACATCATGGGTTAATGGACTTAAAATGTACTCTATTTAATCCCACGTTCTTCATGATTAACACTATAAATATAGAAGTCTAGATAAGTTCCAAATGTGTCTGACTAAGTAATTAAGTGAGTTTAACTTATTAAGTGTCAGTGCCTTCATTCTCTCATAATAGCCATTTGTTCTTTGCCTTCTTACTCTAATTCCACTAAGCTTATTTCGATCAATTGTATTTTGGTTTTTGGGGTAAGGGAACTTTGAGTGAAGTTCTGTAAGAGAGGCTTTGAGTGAAGCTTGTATGTTGAGAAAACTTCGAGTGAAGTTGAGAGGAACTGCTGTTAAGGGAACAGTGGCTCAGGAACTTGAGTTTAGGAACTCAAGTGTGGCTCGAGTTAGAATTAGGTTGTAACAAAGTTGTTTGGCCTAATTAGTGAAAGTGTTGAGTTTAAAATCCCTAGTGGTCGAGGTTGTTTCTTCTTGTTGGGCCCAAGAAGTTTTTCCTCGTAAAAATCCCTTGTGTTCCTTTAGCTTGTTTATTCGTTTAAGTTTTAATTTCCGCAAAAAGTTACGTTTATTTCTACACCTACAATTCACCCCCCCTCTTGTAGTGTTCCTAGGGAAATAACAATTGGTATCAGAGCTAGAACTCACGTAAGATAGGAAACCCTATTGAGAAAAAGATCCAAGGAACAATGAATACCACCGAGAAACTTGAAGAAGGTTATTCCACTCAAAGGCCTCCTATGTTCAATGGGAAGTACTACAACTATTGGAAGAACCGCATGGAGATATTCATCAAGCTGAAAACTATCAGGTATGGAGAGTCATTGAAGTTGGTGATTTCGAAGTCACAACTACAAATGACAAAAATGAGGTAACTCTTAAACCCCTCTCTGATTATGACAAATCTGATTTTGAAAAAATGGAAGTAAATGCCATGGCTATTAAATATTGCATTGTGGACTTGGACCCCATGAACATAATAGGATCATGGGATGCAAATCCGCAAAGCAAATATGGGATTTACTAGAAGTAACCCACGAAGGAACTAATGAAGTTAAAAGATCGAAAATTGATTTACTTATGAATCAATATGAACTGTTCTGCATGAAATCCAAAGAAAGCATCCGAGACATGTTTACTCGTTTTACTAACATTATAAATGAGTTGGCTTCTCTTGGAAAGTTTATTTCATCTGAGGAACAGGTTCGAAAGGTTCTTAGGAGTCTTCCTAAGGACAGATGGATGGCTAAAGTCACTGCTCTTCAAGAAACAAAAGACTTCACTAAGTTCAACTTAGAACAGCTGGCAGGGTCACTTATGACTCATGAGCTTCACCTTGATACTGAATATGGTGAAAGCTCCAAATCAAAATCAATTGCTCTCAAAGCAGATGATGAAGATGATTCGGACTCTGAAGAAGAAGAAGCAGCCCTCATGGTTCGAAAATTTCGAAAGATGTACAGGAACATGAAGAATGGAAACTTCAAAGGTAAAACTAAGAAATTTTCTAACAAAGCTGCTTGTCATAAATGTGGAGTACAGATCACTTCATCAAGGAATGTCCTCTTTGGGAAAATGACAAAACCAAAGAAAGGAACAAGGAACGCTTTGCTGAAAGGAACAAAGAATCAAAAGCACCTTTCTCTAAGGCAAATGTGCGCAAAGCTATGATAGCTGCTTGGGAGATTCAGAGACGGAAGAGAAGAGGAACAACCAACTGAAGAAACAGCAAACCTTTGCCTCATGGCAAACACTGACGAAAAAGAAGATGAAGAAAAATTGAGGTAAGTCAACATGGACTTGAGTCAGAACTAGATGGTAAAACTAGGACTGAAATATATGATCTTCTTTATGATGCAATTCTTGAATGTAGAGATGAACGTGAAAAACGTGAACAAACGGAACAAGCCTTAAAAGTTTGCAAGGAACACATAGAATGGCTTAAGAAAATGAGAACAGATGTGAAACAAGATTCTTGATTTATTTGATAAAAACTTAAAAATCAAAGAATTTATGAAGTTTGAAAAATGAAAATTATCTAATTAATTTAGAGATTTCACACTTGAAGAATTTGTCCCTGTTCTGAGTTCCTTTGATATAAGATCAACCCCTTTGAAAGGATACAGATCTGAGATTGAAAAAATAATAAAGAGAAAATATTTTAAAGGAACAGATCTGTAATCTTAAAAAGGAACTGGTTGTCGCAAGGAACAGAGGCAAAATCATGAAAGTTCCTAAGTGGATTGAGAAACCACAGACCAAAAGGAAGGAAGGTCTTGGTTTTGAAAACTACAAGAAAAGGAACAAGACAAAGAAATATGTTGATCTACCTAGTGATAAGTTTTGTATGTATTGTGGCAAGGTAGGTCATTACATAAATCAATGTCAATAAAATCTGAATGATTGGGAAAAAGTGACAATAAGTAAGAAAAAATGGGTTGTCAAAACAAATCCTAGTCAAGAACAGGAACCCACGAAAGATGGGGTTCCTACAACTAACACTAGTTGATTTTTGCAGGTTGGAGTGAGGGGGAACAACCATGGTATCTCGATAGTGGTTGTTCCAAGCACATGACAGGAGACAAAACGAAGTTTCTCTCACTCACAACCTATGAAGGTGGAGTGTAACATTTGGTGATAATAAGAAAGGTAACAAGTTGCTATGGGTAAGGTCGGTAAGTCACCACTTACACTCCATTGAAAATGTATTTTTAGTTGAAGGTCTAAAACATAATCTATTAAGCATTTCTCAATTCTGTGACAAAGGAAATACTGTAAAATTTGATAAAGAAAAATGCTTAATCATCAACATTAAAACTAAGAAGGTTATTTGGAAGGAACAAGGAAAGGGAACACATACATTGTGGATCTAGACCTTGTTCCTCAAATCAATTTAACTTGTCTTAGTGTTATTGAAGATGATTCACTTCTATGGCACAAGCGTCTAGGACATGCTAGCTTTTCATTACTTGAGAAACTTAGATCAAAAGACCTTGTTTTAGGATTACCATCCATAAAATTTCATATTGATCAAGTTTGTGATGCATGTGCACGAGGTAACAAGTAAGATCCTCTTTCAAATCTAAAACGATTGTAAGTACCACTAAACCATTAGAGTTAATTCATATGGACTTATGTGGACCCATGAGAATTCAAAGCAGAAGTGGAAAGAGGTATGTACTTGTGATTGTAGATGACTACTCTAGGTACACTTGGGTTATTTTTCTCATAGTAAAGATGAAACTTATGATGAGTTCCTTGTCTTTGCTAAAAGAGTTCAAAACCTAAGTGGACATAAAATAATGCACATTAGATCAGATCATGGCAAGAATTCGAAAATTATAAATTTGATGACCTTAAGCAGAGATAATGGCCTAGATCATAATTTTTCTGCCCCTAGAACACCACAACAAAATGGTGTTGTAGAAAGGAAAAATAGAACTTTGGAGGAAATGTCTAGAACCATGTTAATTGCTAGTGAACTTCCAAGGAACTTTTGGGCTGAAGCTGTTAATACTGCTTGTCACATAATTAATCGTGCCATGATGAGACCTATCATTAAAAACTCCTTATGAACTTTATTTGGAAAGAAACCAAACATCACCTATTTTAGAACATTTGGTGCAAATGTTATGTGCATAATAATGGAAAAGATAATCTTGGAAAATTTGATGCAAGGAGTGATGAAGCAACCTTTTTTAGGATACTCCTCACATAGTAAAGCTTATAGAGTATATAACAAGAGAACTATGTGTGTTGAAGAAAGCATTCATGTAATCTTTGATGAATCTGACAAACATAATCCAAGCATACAGGTTGATGACTATGAGATAGGGTTAGCAAACCAAGTACAAGGAACACAGATTCACAAGAAGAAGAAGAAGTGAAAGAGGAAAGGAACGAGGAATTTGAAAATAATGACATCAATGATGTTCCTGTTCCTCAAGGAGGAGAAGATGCTCCTGTTCCTCTAAATGAAGGAACTGAGTCCACCGAGGCTAACAGAGGAACAACTGAGCAGAGTTCCTCATTTACTCAAGGAACTCATGAGGAACAACATGTTCCTATAAGAGAGTTTCAACCAAAACCTTGGAGATAACAAAAGTCACATCCTGTGGAACTCATAATCAGCGACATATCCAAAGGTACGCAAACTAGATCTCAGTTAAGGAACTTTTGTGCATTTCATGCGTTCCTATCAATGATGGAACCAAGAAATCATGAAGAAGCCTTAACTGACTCTGATTGGATTACTGCAATGCAAGCTGAATTAAATGAGTTTGAAAGAAACAAGGTATGGCATCTAGTTCCTCATCTAAACAACAAAAAGTAATTGGCTTAAAATGGGTGTTTAGAAACAAACTAGATGAATATGGAACCATTGTAAGAAACAAAGCTAGACTTGTAGTAAAAGGTTATAACAAACAAGAAGGAATTGATTATGAAGAAACCTTTGCTCCTGTAGCTAGATTAGAAGCCATTAGAATTTTAATTGCATTTGCTGCTTACATGGGATTCAAATATATATCAAATGGATGTTAAGTGTGCATTTTTAAATGGCTATCTAAACGAAGATGTATATGTTGAACAACCCCCTGGTTTTGAAAATAAAATCTCCCAAATCATGTCTACAAGCTTGATAAAGCTCTTTATGGGTTAAAACAAGCACCTAGATCATGGTATGAGAGATTATCAAAGTTCCTTTTAGAAAACAATTTTAAAAGAGGAAAGGTTGATAAAACCTTGTTCCTAAAATCTAAAGGAACTGATATTTTGCTTGTTCAAATATATGTTGATGACATCATATTCGGAGCTACTAATGAAACATTGTGCAAAGAATTCTCAAGTCTCATGAGCAATGAATTTGAAATGAGTATGATGGGTGAGTTAAATTTCTTTCTTGGACTACAAATCAAACAAACTGAAAAGGTATAATTGTTCACCAACAAAAATACATAAAGGAACTATTAAAGAAATATGGCCTCGAAAATTCAAAGATAAATCACACTCCTATGGGAACTTCAACTAGATTAGATGAAGACTCCATAGGAACAAGTGTTGATCAAACAAAATATAGAGGAATGATTGGTTCACTTTTGTATCTAACTGCTAGTCGTCCAGACATAGCTTTCAGTGTTGGTTTGTGTGCTAGATTTCAAGCAAATCCAAAGGAGTCTCACCTCACTGCTGTGAAGAGAATTCTTAGATATCTTAAAGGAACAGATGATCTTGGACTCTACTATCCAAGAAGTGATACATTCGAACTAAAAGGATATGCAGATGCAGATTATGCTGGAGATCTTGTAAATAGGAAAAGCACCTCAGGTATGGCACAATTCCTTGGTCATAGTTTAGTTTCTTGGAGTACCAAGAAACAAAACACAGTTGCTTTATCCACTGCTGAAGCAGAATATGTAGCAGCTGCTGCATGTTGCTCTCAAATGCTTTGGATAAAACAACAACTTAGTGACTATGGAATAAACTTTGAATGTGTTCCTATTTATTGTGACAATACAAGTGCTATAGTATATCTAAAGATCCAGTGCATCATTCTAGAGTAAAGCATATACATATAGACATCACTTTTTAAGAGAAAATGTTGAAAAAGGTTTGATTAAACTTGAGTTTTGTCAAACTGATTATCAGATTGCTGATATTCTAACTAAGCCTTTGCAAAGAGATAGATATGAAAAATTAAGGCTTGAGTTAGGCTTAATAAAAATTAAGTGATTGTTCCTATGTCATTCCCCCATGTTTGAATCAATTTGAGTGACTTTGTGTGCTAAAAATAATTGTGTTTAATTGCCTAAGACCATTGCAAATTGGAATGTTGCAAAACATAAACATGAATTCAAAGAAATTAAACAACTCACAAATGTCACATAATACTCCCCTTACTGTTCCTAAGGTCAAGAAACATGCATAATATAAAGGACATTGATATGTAGCATTAGTTGTTCCTATAGCACAAGTTCCTTAGCATTTATTGTCTTTCAAAAATTAAAATCACTAGTAGAAAAAGGTCAATTTGCGTCACCCCATTTGCGTCGCACAAACACGGAAACGACGCAAAAATACTCTTTGCGTCGCATGCAACAATGAATCGACGCACAAGACGAACGATGTGCGTCGTATCTAACTAACGTGCGATGCAAATCATCTATGTGCGGCGCACTATGGGATTCATGCGACGCACATAATAAAATCATCTGCGTCGGACCCCTTGGCCCATCCGACGCAGATCAGCCCAAAAACCCTTGCGCGACTATTAAAGACTTCTCTCACCAGTTCAGCGCTCATTCTCTCAAACCCTATATTTCTATCTTCCTCTCGCGTCTCTCTCCTCACACTAGAACGACGGCCTTCATCTCAAACCCTAACTTCTCTCTCACCTGCCTTCATCTCTCTCTCTCACCTACCGTCATCTCTCTCTCTCTCTCACCCACCTTACCTTCATCTCTCTCACCTACCTTCATCTCAATAACGAAATCATTCATCTTCGGATCTCCGGCATAGAAGTCGACGAGTTCTTCAAACGACGAGCAAGAACTTAAACGACGGTCTTCTTAGTTTCGTGTTTTCGGATCTCCAGCATATTATTGATTTTCTAAGTTTCTTGTTTTGGATTCTCCGGCATACATTCGACGAGTTCTTCAATTTCGAAGTGCAAGAACACAAAGAGGAGAGAGAAACGAAGTTCTTTGTCTTGTAGATCTGGTGTTTTTTGGCAATTTCTTTTTGGTGTTTTGTATTTTTAAATAATATTATAGTTAGTTCGATCTAACATAGTTATTTGTCTGCTAGATCTGTGTTTAGGTTCATTTTTTTTAATTTCGTCTTTTGTATCTGAATGTATAATTTCTGATAATATTCATCTGTCCAGATTTTTTCGTTTCTTAATTTCATTATTTCACAGTTTGTTTCTTAATATTTGTTGTAGATCTCGTTTGTTGATTATTTGTCTCGTTTCTTTTTTTAATTATTGGCAAATTTCATTATTTCACAGCTTGTTTCTTAATTTCATTCATGCTTGGTATTGGGTTTTTAATTATTGGCAAATTTCATTATTTCACAGCTTGAATCTTAATTTCATTCATGCTTGGTACTGGTTTTTTTTTTTATTAAAATGGGAATGTGCGTCGCACATTGTGTTGGGTGCGACGCAAAATCACTAATGTGCGTCGCACAGAATGTGACACATTACCCTTGCGTTACTCTGAATTCGGTTGGGATAGCGATCTGCGTCGCACCGTATACGAGTGCGACGCAAATAGCTGTACCATTTGCGTCGTTTCCGCATACGACGCAGATCATTTCTGAGTCATTTGCGTCGAGGCCTTTGGCGTCGCACCAAAGTCCGACGCAAATAGGCGCCTCACATCCGACGCAAATTGCCTTTTTTGTACTAGTGAATTCATAAAAATCCGAAAAATCCCAAAAATAAGGGGAACCATTTTTAATTAAATCTTGATTCTTATTATCTTTTCGTTTTCTTCCTTTTTATTTTTATTTTTATTTTTTTTGCTTTATTTCTTTCCCGCGTGTCATAATTACTATTACATGCAAAACTTCCTTCTTTAATTCATCCTAAGAAACCGTGTTCCTCTCAATCTCTTCATCTTCACCATAGCCGAAACCTCATCACACCCTTTGATACTCCATAAAAACCTCCAAACCTTCACAAATCATGGCAAAAACTTCAAGAAACTCTCCTTTTCCAACATCAAAAACAACCGACACTTCAAAAATGGAAATTTCTTCATCTCCAACCAAAACCCTTGAAACCGACATAATTCAAGAAAACCCCATAGAGGAACAGTAATTAGAATCTCCTAAAAGGAGTATGCGTAGAAGAAAGTTGATTGGGGAAGATGATGAAGAAGAAACCCCGGAACAATCTCAGGGGGAAGAAGAAGAAATTGCACCTGTTCCTTCCAAAGGAACTGTTTCTTCGTCTTCCAAGAAACGGGTCGAACGAAGTGAATCTAGGTATGTTTTGGGTTTTTGCGTCGATTTAGAATGGGCTAATAAAATAGAATTTCAAGAATTAACCTCCATTTTAAAGGAACAAGGCATGGAATTCTTGTTTGAATTCGCCTTTAATAATGCTCTTGTTCCTCTAGCTATGGATGAGTATAACTTTGTTAATACTAATGGAACTGCACAACTGAGGTTAGAGGAAAGAAAATAGGTTTAATCAAGCCACGTTGAGCAAAGTATGGGAAGTTCCTTGCAAAGGAACTGATTTGTGCTTAAACGGAAAGGAACTGTTTCCTTTCCGAATTTTCCTAAGACAAATAGAATATTTTGGAGGAACAGCTGGCCAAAACAAACTTAACCATAACCTACTTCTCCTTCACAAAGTCTGTTTAATTTGGTTTGGAGAGCACTCATTCCTCGAACTGAAAAGAGGAATGAAGTGGGTCTCTTGGATATGTGTTATATGTTTTGCTTGGACCACCACATACAAATCAATTTCCCTTCCCTGTTCATTCAACATTTAACCCACTGTATTGAGAACAATTGTGTAATTTGGTACGGTGCCTTGATAACTTCTTTACTTCATCATTTTGAAGTAAGACTTACGGGTTGGACCACAATAGGAGTCAAACAAGGGAACATCTTGAATGAGAAGACCCTAAATGGACTTGGCTTGTCTGTCCAAGAAGGTGTTCTCACTCAAGGAAGAATGGCTCCAAGTTCCTCAGGAAAAAGAAAACTGCCCAAACTGGACTTAGAAGAGGATAATGACGTTATCTTGGATGACCCTGTTCCTAAACCAGAGGAACCAAAACTTAAGAGGCGCAAACACATTGCCATTAAGCCTAAACCCTCTATTCTCTGAGAGTGAGGAAGAGCACTCGTAGAAAAATTGCTCAAGTTCCTGTGTTCCTTCCAACGAGGACTCTCCATTAGTCCTTTCGGATAATGAGGAACAGGTACCCTCCGCTCTCAAGGAACCTACTCCACCACCATCTCCCAAACTCTCTGTTCCTTTCACTAAATTGCCCTCCATTTCACCTTCATCCTTCTCTGTTCCTTCCAGTTTTGAGCTGTTGAAGGATGAAATAAAAGGCCCCAATCCTTTTGCTTCCACCTCCACAACTCTTCCACCCACACCACCATTCTTTCCTCCCATTTATCACTCTTCACCATCTGTTTCCATTCCTGGAACAGATGAACCTTCCACTCAACCCCCTCCAGTTCCTTCACCAAAACCCCCATCTGCCTCAAGTTCCAAGGGTAAGGAACAGGATACTCCGGATGATGCTAACTGGGTTAATGAAGTCTGCCTTCCTGCACAACATATGATAAAATTTTACAATCATCTTCATTGGACTTTGGATGCCAAAACTGATACTATGATAAGTCTTATGAAGAGCTTGAGTGATACAGTGGTTGCGCAGCAAAAGAAGATGGACTCTATGGCCCGTGCCTTGGAGGAGCTGAAGGAACAGGTTGGACTCAATCATGGGGTGGTGATGAAAAAATTAGAGGATGTGGTTGAAGAAGAAGTTGTAGAGGAACACCATTCCCCTTCCCTTTCTTAGTTTTTTTTGTTTTTGTTGTTCCTGTTTCTTTCATCAAGGAACACAACTTTTGTTTAATCCTTTTTCTTTTCTCTCTTTGTTTTGTTATGGAATAAGTGCTATATAATCAATGACTTTCGCTATAATGTCTATGTTTCTAAATGATTTACATAATTTCTTCCTTGGAATGGCTAGTATTCTGTGATTGATGTTTGAGCCAGTTTACTCTTTGATTTTCTAACTTAACCACCAATGGTGCTTGTATATTTGTCTTAAGGTGTTAAATCAATTCATCAATACATGCAGAGTTCATTCTTTTTGAGGATGACAAAGGGGGAAAATGATTTAAGGAACAAACTGTACATAAACAAAAAAAATGAAAATTGAAAAAAATTAAAAAAATGGATAAGGTAAATGAAAAATAAAAAATAGGTTAAGGTAAATGAAAAATCAAAATTCAGTTACTTACATAATTGTGTTTTATTTTTCATTTTCTTCTTTATGTTTTTATTATCATTCACTTATATTATTTGTTATTTTCCTTAGTTTGTACCTTTGTTGTCATCATCAAAAAGGGGGAAATTGTTGAACCCTAGTTTTGATAATGACAAAGAAACAAAGGAACAAACTAAGTAGTGAACTAATGAGTTATTTAAGTGTATGGTGTTTAAGGTATCAATGCAAGGAACTGGGAGAATACGAAGTCAATGAAGAAGTCAAGAGAGGATTTCAAAGGCTAACTAAAGTTTCTATGTTGATACTGAAGCAAGCATTGGATCAAGAAGAATAGAAGCTAGGCGTTTTATTTTCTAGTTCCAATGTAAAGGAACAAAGAAAGAATGGTAAGGAACAGTGGCAGTCTATTTGAGAATGAGAGTTTGTTCCTTTGTAAGGAACAAACTAAGTGGCACTAAGCGAATATGTTAAATGAACTTAGTTAATAAAAGGAACTAGACTTAGGCGTGTAAATATTGTAACGGTTAAAAAGTTATTTGAGTAAGTCATGCCTAAATTATAGGAAATTAGTTATATCTAATTTCAAATGATAAAATCAGTTTTAAAAAGAAAATCTGTTTTAAAAAGAAAATCTGTTTAAGAAAAAGATTTTATTTTTCGGAAAATAAGAAAATAAATATCCGGTTGTTAGAAAGATTTTATTTAAAAGATATTATTTTCTTAAAGATTAAAAATTCAGTTTTAAAGATAAAAAGAGTTTTTATAAAACTGATTTTCGGATAAAGCTCAAGGAACTCCTATTACTTAGGAGTAATGGCTTAAATATATCCACGTTCATTTAAAGTTCATGGGATCATGGGACATTATGTGAAACGTGTTCCTTAGGGGAAGGAACATCATGGGTTAATGGACTAAACATGTACTCTAGTTTTAATCCCACGTTCTTCATGATTAACACTATAAATATAGAAGTCTAGATAAGTTCCAAAATGTGTCTGACTAAGTAGTTAAGTAAGTTTAACTTATTAAGTGTCAGTGCCTTCATTCTCTCATAATAGCCATTTGTTCTTTGCCTTCTTACTCTAATTCCACTAAGCTTATTTCGATCAATTGTATTTTGTTTTTTGGGTAAGGGAACTTTGAGTGAAGTTCTGTAAGAGAGAGGCTTGAGTGAAGCTTGTATGTGTGAGAAAACTTCGAGTGAAGTTGAGAGGAACTGCTGTTAAGGGAACAATGGCTCAGGAACTTGAGTTTAGGAACTCAAGGTGTGGCTCGAGTTAGAATTAGGTTGTAACAAAGTTGTTTGGCCTAATTAGTGAAAGTGTTGAGTTTAAAATCCCTAGTGGTCGAGGTTGTTTCTTCTTGTTGGGCCCAAGAAGTTTTTCCTCGTAAAAACCCTTGTGTTCCTTTAGCTTGTTTATTCGTTTAAGTTTTAATTTCCGTAAAAAGTTACGTTTATTTCTACACCTACAATTCACCCCCCCTCTTGTAGTGTTCCTAGGGAAATAACAATCACTAAATTAACATTGCACGTTAAACTAAAAGGTAATTCCAATCAAGCAACTTCAAGTAGTTAATCAGTTGACTCTTATATTGGTAAGCAAAGTTAATAAGGTAAAAAGAAAAAAGCTAATAGAAAGAAATACAAGAAGTTATCGAACTATCAGCATTACCGAGAAAGCAAGACCATATCTTTACGTGCTCTTTCATTAACAAACTTAGCATCATTATAAGCATATTTATAGGCTTCGGCTAGTCCTTGAGTTGTGGAAGCCAACTTCTGAACCTCTTTCTCTTCAATCCCTTCTCAAGAATAAAAAATTCACATTTATAAGGACAAGGTATTCGTTTTCTGAAAGCTGAAAAATTATGAAATCAACTCAAGGCCACACGTAACAGGATATTTCTTTGAGGAGAGAAGATAAAGATACAAAAGTGCATATATGGGATGAAGAGTTCAAGAGAAAAGTTTACAAAGGACACAGATAAGAACCATATCATATTGGGGCACCTTTAAAATAGGGAAAATAGAACACATATATGCAACGAAGAGTTCAAGAGAAAAGTAGACAAAGAACACAGATAAGAACCATGTCATATGGGGCACCTTTAAAATAGGGAAAATAGAACACAGTAGAAGTAATCTTGTTCTATGAAGAAACAAGTTGTTCAAAAATATAGACACAAATCTTTTGTAAAGGCAAATTCACTTATTAACTAGCGTAATTCACATAAGCCAATGAGGCGTAGTTTTATGTTGAAGCGTTTTGCAACAGCCCAATAATATAACCCACATCCATGAAAGCAGTCTTGTTGTATCCTATCATTTCAATTTGCTGGTAGCTCGTCCCAGGAAATTTTAAGTTAGGAACAAATATTGTCAAATAAAAACACGACACGACAATTAAAGTTATGACTTAAAATATTAATCAAGTTAGTCCATTAAGTCAATATACAAAATGGAAACCATGACAACCTTGGGATGCTCGTTGCAGCGCCTGAAGAGCCCAGGAGGCTCAACTCTAAAGTTACCCAACTGTAAAAATATAGCACTTTGCAGACTAATATGCCAGCAATAAATGAAGTGTAAGAAATTACAGATTCAGACAGCAAACGATTCTTCACCATGTTTTCAGCGTGATTCTGATAAGACTTGATAGCCATAACTATTTGCTTTGAAACCTAGAAATCTTACTCGACAAATTCAATATGATTATGACAGAGAAGGAGGCAAAATTTCCAACATACAGACAGTTTAGAGTATATACGCAAGCTTATATCCCTAACTTTAGACTAGAAATGCAATCTTAACCCTAATTAAAATAAAATTCGAGAAAAAATTTAACCTAGAAATGTGATCTTAACCCTAAGTCAGTAGAGTGAACAATGAACTTGAAGTAGCACGAGCAGTGAATTGAACTCTGGAACCATAGATTCTAGGGCTACTGCTACTCCAAATTGCGCGGATCTAGCATAGGAGTGGAGCAGCCAATGAGAGAGCAGCAAGAGATATAGGAGAGAGAGTGAAATAGGGGAAGTTGAGAGTACGTCGCAGTTCATCTTTGTTCACACCTCGCAATTCTTCTACCTCTTCATTTTCAGTCCTTTCGGCATCTTCCATGTTGTTGTCGTCGACATCTTGGTACAAGTTCAGCAAATTGAAAACCTCTTTCGATGCCATTTGAGAAATTCTAGGGTTTGTGAGAGAGGCAAAGTTCGAATTGGAAGGGAGAAATTAGGGTTTATAGGAGAGAGAGTGAAGTTGGGGAAGTTCATTATTGAGAGGGTTTTAACGATTAAGATCGAAGAAGAAGGAAATAGGATTTGGGAGGGATGAACGAGAAAATGTTTGTTTGAGACCTCCACAGGGTAGATGAGAGAGATCGAGAGTGGAGAGATAAGAGAGAGAAAGGGAGAAAGAGAGAGTGTGTCGAACAGAGAGAAGCAAGAGAAAAATTAAAAGGGGGAGAGCAGTAATTAGAATCGAGGAGAGGAGAGGAGCGAGTGAAAAAAAAAGTGGTAAGAATAACAAACGCTCCGGTCAAACGGAGCATTTGTGAATCTTTTAAATAAAATATTAAAGGAACTAACCAAATGCTCTGTTTGTGAAACAACCAAAGCATTTGACAAGTAGCAAAAGAACTTTTTTCCACTAGTGTATATGTGTCCCAAGCCTCCTGCTTCACTACATCAGTTGCATGTTTTTTCACTCGCCCAGTCACAAAACCTAGCTTTCTCTTAGAAGCGAAATTGATTTCTAGTGACCTCTTCCAGGTTCTATATATAATTAGAATGTCTTTGTAATTTTTCAAGTGTAATAGAGCTACTTCCATCTGAAGGATGTAAGTATAAGGGGCTATCACTATCTATTCCTGGTACCATGATTCCATGTTATAAAGATGATAAATTTTTAGCTTACAAGGTTAATACTGGTACTACTAGTTCATACTCATACTGAGTTCTTCAACTCAAAGAAAGAGATAATAAAGTTTAAGTTTTTTCTTCATTTATAGATTATAGATTCGGAGAGAAAGAAATGAGTATAACGATTTAGATCTCACCTGAGCTCTGATACCATGAAGACAAAATCAAACTGAGTTACCTTCTAATATTAGCTAATAAACAATAGAGAAATAGCTCCAATCCCTCCTTTCATTCATATTTTGGTGATGACCTTACAAAAGAATCTCACCAACCTATTTATATTGGCGGCCCGGGAGCTGATCCTTAGGTTATACACAACACACCATTCAGCAAAAAACACCTAGCAGACACTAGAAGACAAAGAACATCACAACTAGCATACCTAACAAAATCGTCCTCGGTAACGCAGCAGAATAAACACAATAAGGCCTCAGGCCCATATTTCAACAAACAAAACATTAGATTGGTATTCATCTCTGAAATGGCTTTATCATCCTCATATAATTCTTATATCCTTCCAAGCATAACTAATTACAAGGTGGATCTTTTATCACAAATTCTTATCACTTTTGAAGATAATAAAGTAGGTTGCTCACATATGTACATACGTCCCAAAATCCTCATAAGACGAATAGAGCCTTAGCTTTACTACACTTGGACAAACTAATTGCACAAGCTTCAAACCAACTTAATGCACATAGAGAATCCTATTATTCCCCTTCAGCGTAATCCATAATCAAGGGTCAAAGGAGTGTCATATGGTCTATGGAATGAGTGTTATACTTTACATATACAATAGTGGTAATGGAAATGATAAATCCATCTTGGAAATAATGTGAATTAAGATATTGTCGAAGATGTAAGAATCGAAATTTACCAACTCTACTAATCCTTGGTGATTTTCGAAGACACTGCAGATTCCATAATATACAACTCGCTCTAACAAGGCCCAAATAGTTCAAAAATACGAGCTGTAAATCTTGAATAGCACATTCAAATGTGTCTTGAAACCAGTGGCGGATCCATAATAACATATTAGTGGTGCAAAATAATTTTTTCTTTATTGTAGCAGGTGTAAATGCTTCAATTTTATAGAAATAAAACGAAAATTTTGACTGAAAAATACTATAGATCAAGATTTAAGCGACATCAAATGATTCCACACCTCAAAGGGTAATCCTGATCCTGCTTGAAAGTAGGATAATCTATATGCCTACAAGGCATATGATTAGTGGCAGATCTAGGATTTCTATATAGGATGGGCCGAACTTATTGATTAATTTCTTTGAAAACCACCTGCTCCACCATACCTATTTACATTACTATCCCAGATAGGTTACTTATAATTATTTTTGATCATGAGGTGGGCCGAGGCCCGGATAGGCCACCCCCTAAATCCGCCTTTGCATATGATTCATTTGGACTTGTTCCATGTCAATAGTGAAGGACTGCGGTTAGCCCAAAATCCAATGCAAAAACCATAGCTCTTTTAGTGAAGGGTTGCGGTTGGCCGAAAACTGCAGCCCTAAAAGTAATAAAGGGCTGCGGTTTTTTTAAATACGCAGCCCTTTAAGTAATAAAGGACTGCATTTTGTAAAAAAACGCAGCCCTTAAAGGGCTTTTTTTAAATGACTTTAATTATAAGAAATTGCAATGGCTTTAAGGGTTTCTCACAAATTAAAACTCAAACCCTCTTCTCTCTCACGCACGCCTCCTTCGTTCTCCCTCTTCTCTCTTACCCTCCCTTGTCCACTGCTGCATCACCACGCCGGTCATCATCTCACAACAATAACAACAACGACAACATCAACAGACGTAGAAACTTTATCGCTCGATCGACAGTGGCGAATTGTGGGTGTGTTTGTCTTGTTCTTGTTACCGTCGTTGGTTGGCGAATTGTGTTTCTTTTTGTAGTTGTTGTAGTAGACTCATTGTGGTCCTTGTGGAGATGGTGGTGGTTCATTGTTGTCGAGCGAATAGGTAGGAGATGATGGTGGCTCATTGTTGTGGGTGTTGTTGTCGATGATGGTGGTGGTTCGTTGTTGTGGGTGTTGTTGTTGAAGATGATGGTTGTTCATTGTTGTGGGCGACTGGGCGTTGTTGTTAAAGATGATGGTGGTTCGTTATTGGAATATAGGAAGGAGGGAGGAGCAATGATGAAGATGGAGAGACGAGTGGCGACGAGTGATAGTGGCGACAAAGCAAAGAGCAAACGATGAAAGTTGTCATGGTGAGGGAGGAGAAGATTAGAAGATGTTGTCTTGTGATGGAGGAGCACCACCAACAACACCAACAACAACTTTATCGCTACTGCTTTTCATTTTCGTTTTTTTTTTTTTTTATTTTCATTCTTTTTTTCAGTTTCGTTTTTTTTTCATTTTCTTTCATTTTTCTTACTGTAAATTTCGACTGTTCTTGATATGTAATTTCATTTTTTTTATTTTCGTTCGTTCTTTTTTTTTTACTATAAATTGTAATTTGATGTTCTTGTTGATTGTTAGTAAATAATTTCGTTTTATTTGTTGGTTCATTCATTTTTTGATTTTTCTTGTTGTAAATTTCTTGATATATTTAGGAGTAAAAATTTGCCAAAAAATTTATTTATTTATTTTTTGGGTCAAAAGGGTTGCGGTTATGGTCAAAACCGCAACTCTTTGTAGAAAGAAGGGCTGCTACGGAAAGGGCTGCTGGCCAAAAACGCAGCCCTTAGGCCTGTTTTGACCGCAACCCTTCCGTTTTTTCCACTAGTGGAATGATCGAAGAAGTGCACATTGAGGGCCTTATCATGTAAATTAACGCCCAAAGATAACATAGCAGTAGGCCAAACTACAAGCAAGATGAAAGAAACAATTGAGATTAATTAAGTGGTTAAAATCCTGAGAGGAATTTTATCATTGGATTATATAGAAAATTTCAAGTTTTCTTTTTAGTATCTTCATTATTTGAACGCGTTCTGACTCATCCCCACATGTAAACTGTTAATAAACTTGACGATTTCGAGGTAATAAAAGAATATATAGAGGTAAAGAATCCTTTAAAAAAATACTCTCCACACTGCCACAATGCCTTCCAAATACTTAATCTATATGTTGGTAGGAGTGTATACTAGTACTGAGGAAAGTTTAGAGAGTTAGCAAAAAACTAGGGACTACATGTTGTTCCATGTGTGATGCTGGCGGTAGCTAAATGATCATCATCCTGTATTGGCCTTCTTTTTTCGAGATTCTTATATAGTTATATAGGTAGAGATTTTCATTTCAACTGAATCAAAGAAGTGCATTGCGGAAAGACTAACTAGAGCGAAAGAGAACATTAGAACCATACAGAATATGGGATGGGTTGAGTTGGCTAGTAGGTGAAAAATTATGATGAACAGCAATGCAGCACAGTAGGGTCTTCAAACTTCTTATCTCGTTTGTAATCTTTAAGTTTCACTAACTAATGCAACGGCCAACGAGCCAGTGTGATACTAGTAAGACCAACTTCAAATAAAAAAAATAAGAGCTGGACAGCGGTCTTAAATGACTCTGTCTTATAAGAAGAGGCAGTATAAGGCAAGAAAGACGAGCATAATTAGCATGCGATGGACGTTTGAGGGAGCACCATAGCCATGTAGCAAACGACGTTGAGGGTGTTGGAATCAAGGAAGAGGAGGATCGCAGGAAAAGCATGGTCAATTATCTTCCGAATACAAGAGCAATTTTATAGGCTTAAATAACTCAGACTCCAAACACAAGCTAACCAACTCACTAAGAAATTGGAGAACATGGTAACGACACTAATCTCTATTATATAAGTCGAGGGGTAGATATGGTGTCTGTTAGAGATATATTAGGATACTAAAGATATGATAAATATCTTTAGGATATTAGTAGTTAGGATATTAATTATCTTAGGGAAATATTATCTTATGATTTATTTCAGATAAATATTAAGAATAGTATATCTTCTGGAGATGGTTTCCGGATAGGAGTTTCTTTGTACTCTGATATATATTGTAGTCATTGTTCATTATTGAACACACCTTAATAAAATCATATTGTTTCTCTCTCTCCTCTCATAAACTTGTCATGGTATCAAGAGCCAATTGAGATCTTGGGTCAAAACTCTAAATATTGTTCTCTCTTGCCGATGGGTTAGAATTTTAAACCCACCGGTCAGATATATTCTCATAAAGTTGAGATTTTTTTCCTATTGATGGATACGGTTTCATCAGGTTTTATTATAGCCCACCACCATTGCGATCAAACATAAAATTGAAAAACAGACGATTCAAAGAGAGGTCTTGAATCGCGGGAGGGAAACAGAAGAAAAGTGATATATAAAAAGAGAACGATGTTTTCCATGGATTGATATATATGTGATAAGAGGTTCGAAAAGAATGGCATCCCTCGTATACTTAACGGGTTCGAAAAGAATGGCGTTCCCGTTTTGCTGAAATATTTGGTGAGATAGAAAAGAATGCGTTCTGTCCATCAAGAAAAAAAAAATATTTGCAGGTTCGAAAAGAATGGCGTCCCTCTTTAACTGACGATTGATGGATTCGAAAAGATTGACGTTTTCATCTTCAAGAAAAAGAAAATTACGGGTTCGAGAAGAATGGCGTTCCCGATCTATTGAAATATTTGATGAGTTCGAAAAGAATTGGCGTCCCAGTCAAAAAGAAGAAAAAATTCGGCGAGTTCGAAAAGAATGACGTTCCCAACAATATATCTATTTAATTTGATTTGACTTAATTTTTTTGTTTCTCAATCGCAACGTTCGTATTACTGCCGTTGCGATTGCGGGAGGGTGTTAGAGATATATTAGGATACTAAAGATATGATAAATATCTTTAGGATATTAGTAGTTAGGATATTAATTATCTTAGGGAAATATTATCTTATGAATTATTTCAGATAAATATTAAGAATAATATATCTTCTGGAGATGGTTTCCGGATAGGAGTTTCTATGTACTCTGATATATATTGTAGTCATTGTTCATTATTGAACACACCTTAATTAATAAAATCATATTGTTTCTCTCTCTCCTCTCATAAACTTGTCAGTGTCCCCCTTTGAAAAGACTTTTTAACCATTCATTTAAAAAAAAATAATTATCTATTAAGATTTTGAGATTTTACTCAATCATAGTTTTTCCTAATTTAAAATATGTATATTAAAGAAAGTTCAAAGTAGCTAAAATAAACTTTCATAATAATATCAAATATGTATGTGTATTGAAAGAAAAAAGTTTATGATTGAAGAACAAATTAACATAACTAAAGTAGTTTTCAAATCAATTACAAAACCAAAGATGTAAAATTTTAATTTTACCCAAACTTTAAAATGCAATAACAATGTACCAATAATATCCATTAATAAGTAATAAAAATACCAAGAAAACAATTTCTTCATCAAGTAATTTTTATATTTTGTATTTTACACCATATGATATTTAATTAGAACTAATGATAATAGTAAATTACATCTTTCAAGATTACATTTGAGATGAAACTTAATAATAAACGCTGAAACAATTCGCGAACGCATCACGTGCAAAAAAGACTAGTATTGAATATTTATAGGCTAATTAAGTACAATGACACACTAACCATTAACCCCAAGCTACCTATTATGAACTACGAAGACTAATTGTTAAGATATGAATTTAGGAGAAAATAATAATCTTGTATATTCCACGATCACCTTTACAACCTTAAATAACCACCTCCTACAAAACTCCTAAACCACTTTCCTAAAAACAAGATAGGAAAATATCTACACAATATATCATATCTTCCTAAAAGATAATAACCCTTTGAAAAAATAATGACAACATATATATAATAGGAAAATATCTACATATATTTCCTTAACACCCTCTCAAGTTGGCGCATAAAGATCTCTAATGCCCAACTTGCGAAGAAGAAAACCGAGATGCTGATGACCAAGAGTTTTTGTAATTATATCAGCTAACTGATGACCCATAGAAACGTAGGCAGTAGACAAATTTCCAGTCAACAACTCGTCTCGTACAAAATGACAATCGGTCTCAATATGTTTCGTACGATAATGAAATACCGAATTTTTGGTGATATGCAAAGCAGACTGACTATCGCAAAACAATCGCATAGGAAAGGAATGAATAACCCCAAGAGACGACAAGATAAACTTTAACCATTTTAGCTCACAAGTAGGGACGACCATAAAACGATATTCGGCCTCCACCGAAGAACGTGACATTTTGGGTTGTTTCTTAGTTTTCCAAGAAACGAGAGAACACCTTAAAAAAGCGAGATAACCAGATAAGGAACGTCGAGTCATAGGACAAGCCGCCCAATCACTATCACAATAGGTTGTCAAACACATATCATTATGTGTCTGTAGTAATTAAAATGCCTTGACCTGGGCTTCCTTTAATGTAAAGCAAGACCCTTACAACTACCTCCCAACGAGACTCTTGAGGAGCACTAAGAAACTGAGCAAGAGTATGGACGACATAACTAAGATCAGGCAGTGTAACTGACAAATAAACCAAACGACCAACAAGCCTCCGGTATCGATCCGGATCAACCATAGGGACACCATTCGCAAGTGCCAGACAATAATGATTTTGCTCCATTGGTGTGTCGATGGGTTTACACCCTAACATTCCTAACTCAGACAAAACATCAAGAGCATACTTGCATTGAGATAGGAAAATACCATCAGGGCTATGAGCCACCTCAATGCCCAAAAAATACTTCAACACACCCAAATCCTTCATATGAAAATAGGAGCTTAAGTAATTTTTAAAGCAGAAAACAACAGATGCAAATGAACTAACAATAATGATATCGTGCACATAAACCAACACATGAAGGGAGACATCTCCCTCGTTATAACTAAACAACGAGTAGTCGGAGTACGACTGAGAAAAACCATAAGTTTTTAATGCATTAGATAATTTAGCAAACCATTACCAAGGAGCCTGCTCCAAACCATACAAAGACTTTTGTAACTTACAAACTTTGCCGGGAGACGAATAAGGATAACGGGGAGGTAATTTCATAGACACTTCCTCCTCTAAATCAGCATGAAGAAATGCATTATGGACGTTCATCTGATCGATTATCCAACTTTTGGAAGCAAACGTACAAGTCAATTTTTCTGTGGAAGATGATGAATTAACTCCTTTAGGAGCACCCATAAGTTGTTGTCATCGACATCCGTAAGAGTAGGGCCAAGCACAACAAGAATGTCACCCTTTTCCGTCCGCCAAAATCGGATGCTAAAAACGCGGGATCGGACGCTAAATCTATTAGCGTCCGTCAACGGACGCTAAAAGGCTGATGCAAAACCCCTAGTCGCAATTCTTCGTTTAGCGTCCGCTAAACGGACGCTAAAATTTAGCGTCCGAAATTTCAAATTTAGCATCCGACTTTATAGTCGGACGCTAATTAGCATCCGTCTGTAAAGTCGGATGCTAATTAGCGTCCGTCTTTACTAATTAGCGTCCGACTCTAAAGTCGGATGCTAATTAGAAAAGTCGGATGCTAACTATAAAGTCGGATGCTAATTAGAAAAGTCGGATGCTAATTAGCGTCCAACCCTAAAGTCGGATGCTAATTAGCGTCCGATTAAAGTCGGACCCCAGACTAATTCTCTTCTTTTTTTTTTCAAATGTAATGTTGAAACTTGTGAGTAACCACTTTTCCTTGGTTATTATGTTGAGTCAAACTTGTCACTATCAAATATAATAATGCAAATGTAGAAGGAAAAATTATAATTATTATTATATGTAATAAAAGTAATTACAATATAAATAGAAATGATAAATCAAAATTGTGAATAATTTACATCCTTACTTAAATAAATAATAACAAAAAATCTATGTAATACATTAGAAAGAAATCATATCTTCTTCAATATACAAATCTTCAATCTTCAACCTTTCCAAAGTCATCCTATCAAACTCAAACAAACCTGCAAAAGAAAAAAAAATCAAAATTAAAACAGAATTAGAAACAAAGGTCACTCTCCAGGAAAAACATAACTTACAAGAGCTTAGTCTGCTCAAGCACAATCTAGTTAAAACAGACCATATAGTTGGAGCTCGTACTCAAAATCCAATTCGTTATTTCCCAGGAAGCGCTTCCTAGAAAGAGGAAAGTGAGTAATGTACCTGGGCCATCTATATCAGCAAATATGGTTGTGAAATCATCATCATTAACGCCCACTTTGATTCCTTCTGGAGGTGTTTCGTCGAGATTTTTTAACTCTTTTGCAAGCTGCTTAATAAGATTTGGTGAAAGATTTTCATTTGTAGCCTACATACAACAATTTTTATGCATAGGACACAGGACATGTATGGAATGCATAATGCAGTGTTTTACCTGTACCAATCACAACAATTGTACAGACCAAGTGACTTCAGCAGCAACTAATACTCCCCCACTTTGTCAAGTTGTCTCATCCTTTCCAAATTATGATTTTCACATTGTATATCTAAAATGCCTTTTATAGAAGTATTGGTTCCTCGGGTGATAACTCACAGTCCCTTCGGGATCAGGAATCCTGTAACATGAAAATTACACAACATTGTCATGTAAAGATAGGTGTGAAGTTGTTCTTGCTATTATTACACTTCAAAAACTAAACAGGTTATAAAAAATAATATATAAAATACCCACATAGAGCAAGACAATAAGTAGCATAAAGAACAGGTTATGCCCGATTACACAATTGCTAAGATTTTAGATAATGCAGGATCTGGTCATATAACTCAAAACAAATAAACTACCAGTAAATTTTGGTAACTCACAACACCCTCCTAGATTATAGTCACTCATACATAGATATGCTACATCAATGCAGTATTTGAGACGCTACAGATGCCAGACAGCTAAGGTCTTCTTATATTTGCTATAACTAGCTTAACAACCTTCCAATACGTAGCATCTACTTTATGGACTAAAACAGTTTAAAGTCTCCTCAGGCGACTATTATTAAAGAAGTGTTAGTACTTGTCTGGTAGGCATAAAAATTTACAAGCTATACTTCCCATAAAGTTGGAAGCACAAAACTTGAATACTCTTTTGAGTTGTTTGGTTCTATGAAGCACAAAAACCTCAGGAACACAAGGTTTCCCAGTTTCAAGGACATTTTAGTTTACACAATCTGAGCCGATTTCAAGCCAATGAAGCTTGTAATGTATGGATGTTAAACCTTCTCAGTTTCTACAGTCCAACTATACTTCCCATAAAAATTTACAAGCTATACTTCCCATAAAGTTCATGAATTCTGTCTCTCTAAAACATTTACAATTTCATAATCAAATTACATAATTTCATGAACAACATGCAACATTTCCCAACCAATATCTCATAATTCCAGCAGAAAAACAGTCAATCAACATTCAACAACAATAGAAAACCAGAATTAACAGTAGATTAAGCCAATATACTTTATAATTTTATACTTGGAACAATGCACGAAAAAAAAAGGGGAGATCAAAGCCTTAAGTTTAGATTAGTTCAATAATTTCAACTTTTAACTCAACATTAGTTGTAAAAATTTAAAATAATCTTACAAATTAACAGAATAACAAAAATAATATACCGTTACGCTGCAAACTTGCATAGCTCTTGAAATCTATTAACGGTGGAAATCATAAAATTCAGACCCAAGAAATTAGAGAGAAGAGAGAGGAAATCGACAGCTTAATTATTGGAAACAAATGGAGAGATAGAGAAGAACAAGTGTTAATAAAAATTCATGATGTTTCTTTCTACAGAGTACAAAAAAGAATGGTGAAGTAATTAACCCAACCCAAAATTTGTCATGAATTTATTGGAATCAAAGTTCATAGTAATGTAAACTTCAAAACAAGTTTCAATTCGAAAGTAAATGAATTTTAATTAGTAAACAACTTACTACACACAGAAGCTACAACAGCCATCCACAAATGCGGCAACAACGCCAAGAAGCGCGGGAGCACTGCTGCGGCGGCAGCACCAGAGGAGAGAGAAAGTGAACAAATTTTTGGGGTTTCAGTCTTTTGTAAAATGTTTGGAATGAATGTGAACAAGTGTTATAGAATTTATTATACCGGTCAAACCCAACCCAAAATGCGAAACCCTAACCCCAAATACCCAAACCACCCACCCGAACCCCCACACGAGCCGGAAAGCACCACCCTCCCCGAACAACCCCACGAACAGACCCACCCAAACCAAAACAACAGATCCAAAACCCAAACCAAAACAACAGATCCAAAAACCCAAACCAAAAAATTAAAAATTGAAAAACAGAAATCCGAAAAAAAATTCAGAATAAAAAATAGAATAATGAAAAATTCAAACGACAATTAAAAATAAAATAAACTATACCTGATAAAGAAGCGGCGGTGATGCTTGAAGACGACGATGAAGCTCAGAGACAGAAGCGGCGATGATGCAACCAACTGAACAAAACCCTACCACAACTAACTGAACAAAAATACCAGATCTAAACGAGTGAAATAACGAAAACCAAACAATTTTTTCTGAGGAAAATGAATAGTTTGAGGGAGATGAAGAGTTAGACAGAGGAAAGAATTGAGGTGAGAGAGAATTGAGTGAGAGAGGACACATATGGCGTTATGGACAATAATTGGAGAGTTTGGTCGATTGATTTTGGTAGGGTCAATAAATTAGCGTCTGCCTAACGGACGCTAATTTATTGAACGGACGCTAAATTAGTGTCCGTTTGGTAGACGGGACGCTAATTAGCGTCTGTTTACGAGAGCGGACGCTAAAAAACAAGATAGCAGACGCAAATTAGTTTCTGAAATAAATCAGACGCTAATTTTTAATTTACCGTCCACTTATACTGTCGGACGCTAAATTCAGACGCTAAAAAGGCGGATTCTTGTTGTGAGAGCACGATCTAATTCATCCTCAGAAGATGTATCACGAGTACTGTTACTTGTATTGCCTGCAAAAGCTCCTCTTGCTCCTGAAAGACCACCACGTCCTCCCCTAGATGAACGACCACCTCGACCTCCTTTGCGATCAGGCCAACCAATGAGTCTGTAGCAACGCTCCTTAACATGACCTGTGCGTCCACAATGACTACACAAACGGACAACATCACCTACTGCTGGACCAGGCACAACAGACGTGCCTGCTGAGGCACTAAAGAACAATTGATTAAAGATTAAAAAAACATGTCGATTATACCAAAGTGCGAAGTTTGTTCCGGATAACAATAAGCGAATTACAAACTAAACTAATTTCATGCCATCCATTTGTATTGCAAATAAGTGAATACAATACACAAAAACAACGAAACATGTATACTTTGATTCAGAAATTAAACTAACCAAATTCAAAACAGAAGAGATTAAGAAAGGAAGGTTTAGATATGCACTTCCTCCAAAAAAAAATTAATACGAATTACAAATTCTCGAAAACAACAAGCAAATCTCTCAAAAACTAATCAAATACAACAAATCTTGAATAAAGTAACCAAATCCAAGCGGAAAAAAGCTCTAGAAAACCCTAAATATCTATCATCAGCATTAATTACCACCTGACTTCTTGCTCTTCTTCAAATTGTTGCCCTTCAAATCGCCATTTGTTCTTCTTCAATTTCCCTTCGTTGTTCTTGAGTTTCAAATCATAAGGAGTCACTTTAACTGAATTCGTCATTTGCTCTTCAGGTTCAGATATGGTTTCAATGGCGTTTGTGGCTCTTCAGTTTCGTACGATAGGAGGGGAAAAGTAGAAGAAGGGGAGGGACGAACGGATATAGGGAAAGTGGGAGAGAGGAGTCGGAGGTTATTGGAGAAGGGGATATAGAGTGAGAGTGAGAGGTTAGGGTTTGAGGGATTCTGAGATAACTCGAAAATTAAAAGCGGGAGGTGACGGATGTGCGTTGGATCAGCTTAACCATAGTTAGTTCCGCTTTTCAAAAATGGGTCGTGGAATTGTGTTGAGTGGACTACATATGCGACGCAAATGCAAATCCCCACCAATTGCTTTAATGTTTTGCGTCAAATGCACTCTATATCCGACGCACATGAATCATAATTTGCATCGGACCCCCTTAGTATCCGACGCAAATGATGCGCTTATATACTTATGCGTCAGTTTCCACTTGCGCGATGCAATTGAGGTGATGTAAGTCAATATTTTTGTACTAGTGTCAACTGTGTAGAGAATAGCCAAGCATAAAATAAACCATCCACTTAGAGAATACCGAGTAATAGGACAACTAGCCCAATCTGAATTACACCACCCCTCGAGGCGAAGATCACTATCAAAATGAAAGAAAATACCTTGCCCTAGATTTTTCCTCAAATAACGAACCAAACGAAGTGTCACCTACCAATGCACCACTCTTGGTGAATGCATGAACTGTGAAAAATATGTATAGTGTATGCCAAGTCTGGGTGAGTCATTGCCAAGCTAAGATGAATATTTAGTCTAGTGAATGCAAATAATGAATAATCAAAGAAAGCTTACTTAAAACCATAAGCTTTTATGTGCAGCTGCCAATTCAGCAAACCAACATCTCGGTTCCTGCTTGAATTCAAACAATGATTCTTTCATCCTGTACACCAAATTTTTATTTTATTCCTAAAAGTCATGAGGGATTTTCATATATACATATATATATACTTCTTCCTGTAAATCCCCATGCAGGAAAGCATTATGCATATCCAGCTAATAAATCTCTGACTTTTTCACTGCTGCAATAGCTAACAAGTACGAAAAGTAGCCATTTCGACAACAAGAGTTATGGTTTAGATACCTCTACTTGATGATGGCAAAAGTTAACTATGTAAGCCTTCAATCTCTTAAGATTGTCTTACTCATCATGTTTTTATGTATACACCAACTTACTACCTACCGCCGTATTTTCAGGAGGAAGAGGTTGTAATACCCATGTCCCTTAATCTTCAAGAACTTTGAATTCTTCACTTATGGCTTTCCACCATCTGTCACTTCATAGCCTCCTTGAAAGTTTTAGGAGGTTTCCCAGGAGAAGTCGGTGCTAGAAATCTGCGATGTTTATTAGATAATTTTTCACAACTAACAAAACGTGCAATAAGATTGTAAATTAACGCGCATGGAGACTATTCTTTTTCTATGTGTCACAAAATCCCTCAACTTGGTGTTTGGGATTTTTGTGTGCATACCCCTCCCTAACTCTACATTACCCTCCGACTCCTCCTCAAGCCCCAATGGGGTTCCATCTGTCATTAGCGCAACCTCCACGCACGGGACCACCTCTTGCTAGGCGTCTCACCCCAAATAATGTCCTCCACAAACTCCCCTAGAGGCACATCCTCCACACGAGGCGCACGAGGCATGCCCATGCTCGTTCCCTCGGCTTCCCCTATATATAACCATCTATTCATTGGATATTTCCTCTACTCGTGCCATAGGCCCCTCTTAAGCCATCGCGGGAACAATGACCGACACCTCAGGCAAACTAAACGGAAAGATATGTTCTAGCTAGAAATTTATTATCGCGGGAAACAAAGAATTCGCGGGTCTCTAGGTCATATAGTTTTTATCCTATTTGAGTGAATGGAAATCCAATAAATACACACTTTCTATCCCGACTAGCAAGCTTATCACTACAATTTTTAATATTTTGAGAAAGTCAGACATGCGAACACACGAATATGGGTCAAAGGACCCGCCTAGATTCTCTCTAGTCTCAAGATAGGAGTTCCTCCTTATCTGGGTCTGGCGCCATGGCAAGAAAATCAAAAGCTCGGGGAAATCATATGCAATTAAGATCATCTGCTGCGATCAAAGAGGATGGGCCGATATCAGATTCTCAGGCGAAAAAGACGAAATCCATAGATGCGATTCTTGGAAGTCAAGAAATGGAGGTTGAATCATATTCAGAAGGAAGTGAGGAAGGAGAAATTCTCTCTGCAAAAGCTTCTGTAGAGGCTTTGAGAGTTCAATCGGAGGATCATAGAACTTTGTCGTCTTGGTTATCGGTGATGAAATCAGGGGATTCAAATCCAAATCAGGTAACTCCAATTCCAATTTTACAATCTAATCATGCTGTTAATGATAATATTGTTAGACTTGAACTAGAGGATATTCAAGATGAGGTGGATTATTGGAATTCAACTATTGTATGTTCTGTGGTTGGTGCTAATCCACCATTATTGGTGACTGAGGAGTTCTTTAGGCGAATTTGGAAGGATTTGGGAATTGATAAAGTGGCGTGTGTTGAGTATGGAGTTTACATTGTTCGATTTTTCACCATGGAGAATCGGGACAAAGTGCTTTCAGATTATCCCCCAACTTTTGACAAGAAGCCTGTAATCTGCAAGCCATGGCATCAGGACATCGTGAATTTCAAAGATACAATTAGTGTAGTTCCAATTTGGATACAATTGAAGAATTTAGACCTAAAATTCTGGGGAGAGAAATGCTTAAGGAAGATAGTTGGGTCTATGGGGGAGTTTATTCAGGTGGATAGAGCCACTCTAAATAGGGACAAATTACTATTTGCTAGAGTTCAGGTGGAAGTAATGCTGAAACAATCTTTGCCTGAGAAACTGCAATTTCAGGATGAAAATGGAATTATGAGGGAGGTGATGATTGGATATGAATGGAAACCAATAGTGTGTCAGAAATGCAAGCTATTAGGCCATAGCTCTCAAGATTGCAAGAAAGGTAAAGGGCTGAAGAGGTGGGTTGAAAAAAAGCCAAATGATGGGGGTCAGGTGGAGAAACAGAAGGGGGATATGGCTCAATTTACACCAGTAGCCAGGCCAATGCAGGTGAAAATGAAACCAAGGGAACCTGTGGAGATTGGTAATAGTTTCCAGGCTCTGAATCAGGAGGAACTTCTAAATGAGGATAGTAGTAAGGAAGTAATTGGTGAGGTGTGTGGTGGCACAGGAGATTTGGATGTAGGAGGTGGAAAACCTCCTGACATTTTTGGAACATCAGAGGGATAAACAGGTCTGATAAACAGAGGGATGTGAATTTATTTTTACATAAAAATTAGTGCAGCCTGGTTTGTCTCCTTGAAACAAAAGTCAAGGCTCAGAATCTAGGAGCCTTGTACTTAAGGTTGTTTAGTGGATAGGGGTTCACTTCCAATAGTATGATGCACCCTGGGGGAAGAATAGTCCTTGCCTGGAATCCATTAAAGTTTGTCGTGAATCCAATTTACTGCTCCAGTCAATTGATTCAATGTAAAATCACACCTCAACATGGAGAGGAATTTGAATGTTCCTTTGTATATGCTCATAATTCTGCTGGTGAGAGGGAGGTGTTATGGAAGTATTTGGTTGATTTGTCCAAAGGAATTAACAAACCTTGGATTCTGATGGGTGACTTTAACTGTATCCTGAATATGGAGGAAAGAATAGGAGTGAATGTTAGACTTAAGGAGATGCATGACTTTCAGGAGGGTGTAAGCAGGTGTGATTTGTTGGAAGCCAAAGTGAGTGGGAATTTTTTCACTTGGAATAACAAGCAACAAGGGAATAATCGAGTGTTCTCTAGATTGGATATAGTGCTGGTGAATGACTGGTGGTTGTAAAAATACTCAACTACAAAAGTTTGTTTTAAGAATGAAGGGTATTTTGATCATTGCCCAGTGCTGGCATTCTATAAAGAAGCATGGGATGTGGTGGGTACGGATGTGACAAATGCTATCTTGGATTTCCTGAACACTGGGAAACTCTTAAAGGAAATTAATGCCACAAGCATAACACTTATTCCTAAAGGTAAGTGTCCTGAAAGTGTGAAAGACTTTAGACCAATTTCCTGTTGTAATGTCCTATACAAATGCATTTCCAAAGTGTTATGCACAAGGCTAAGAGATGTATTGCCAGAGATAATTGCACAGAATCAAGGTGCATTTGTGCATAGTAGATTCATAGGCCATAACATAATGGTGTGTCAAAACTTGGTAAAAGGATATGAAAGGAAGAATAGCTCCCCTGGATGTATGATCAAACTGGATCTTCAGAAAGCATGTGATACATTGGAATGGGACTTTGTGGAGGAAATGCTTGTAGCCTTAAAATTCCCAGAACATTTCATAAAGTTAGTTATGGTATGTGTGAGATCTCCTAGATTCTCACTGTCCATAAATGGTACATTACATGGTCTTTTTGAGGGAAAGAGGGGCTTGAGACAGGGAGATCCCCTATCTCCTCTTCTTTTTGTACTGTGTGTGGAATACCTTTCAAGGAAAATGGTGGGGGATAAAGAGGGCTTCAGGTTTCATCCAAGGTGCAAAGGACTAAAGTTGAACCATATGTGCTTTGCAGATGACATAATCCTATGTTGCAAAGGAGATTATAGGTCTGTTCTGCTACTGATGCAAGGATTTAATTTATCCTCTCATACAACAGGGTTGAAGGCTAGTCTTGAAAAAACTTCAGTATATTGTTCAGGGATGTCAAATGAAGAGGTACAAAGGATTTTAGATATGACTGGCTTTATAAAAGGAAGTTTTCCTTTTAGGTACCTGGGCATTCCTATATGTTCTAAGAAGATTTCCATAGGTGAATGTGAAAATATCCTGGACAAAATGTGCGCTAAGATCAAGGTGTGCAGCACAAGACATGTGTCTTTTGCTGGGAGGGCTACCTTGGTAAACTCTGTTCTTATGTCTATTCAGACATACTGGTCCCAGATAATTTCCCTTCCTAAAAGTCTATATGATCAAATCAATATAATCTGTAGGATCTTCCTTTGGAAAGGAGTTGCAGATTCAAATTACTCTGGGAAGGTGGCTTGGAGAGAGGTGTGTAAACCTAAGAAGGAAGGTGGGTTAGGAATGTTGAATCTCTGTAAGTGGAACATTGCAGCTTTGGGTAAGCATGTGTGGATGATTGCTACTAGGAAGGAGAACCTTTGGGTTCAATGGGTGCATGCTGTGTATCTTAAGGGCCAGGAGTGGTGGGATTACAAGCCAAAGAACAGTGATTGCTGGTACTGGAGGAGAATATGCTAGATCAAGGAACAAATGAAGGTGTGGGTTTCATACAATCAGTTATGCAGCCTATCAAAATACTCTATCAATAAAGTGTACAGAATGTTGGCTATGCCTAGTGATACAGTGCACTGGACCAGAGTAATTTGGTGTAGATTAAGTCAACCAAAGCATAGATTTATTGCTTGGTTGGCTATGCTCAATAGACTGAATCCCAAGGATAGATTGCTGAAGATGAACATAACTCAGGATTCAAGGTGTCTGATTTATGGGTCTGCAAGTGAGACACATCATCACTTATTCTTTGAATGCCATTATAGCTTTCAATGCTTGAAAGCTATAAACATATGGTTAGTCTGTAATAGACATGGGTGTACTATTTTGGAGATGATAAATAGGTTACGCAGGAGGAAAATGAAGAAATTCAGACGTGAGGTACACTTCACAGCCTTACTTTGTACAGTTTACCATATCTGGACAGAAAGAAACAATGTTCTTTGGAATGCACAAATTAGAAGTATAGATAATATTGTAAATAGAATTAAGAAGGATGTATTCAATAGAATTCATAGTATTATCCCACATAACACTAGAGCTGGTGATGTTAGTTGGTTTAGAGAATATTTCTCTTGTAATTGTATATAGGTTGTGTATAGCCTGTTTGGAGTGCTCTTAGCTTGGGGTTTTGTCCCAAGCAAAGCTTAAGGTGTTGGTTTTTTTTTTATGCAATAATACACTACTCTTGCCTATCAAAAAAAAAGAATATGGGTCAAAGGAGAGGGTTTGCCTTACAGACATTCATATAGAGTTTTATATGTAACCACAACAAAAGGAATTCGACTAATCATATGGCAAGCTGCTAAGACACAATCCCTAGCAACCATACCAATCTTAATATTGGTCACACCTTTCTCATTAGTTGATCACGTATTTGTTCTACAAGGTTAGAAAACCTTAATAAAGACTAACTCATAAAATATATCTAACTAGACTCCTAGTTGTAAACTATTTTTCCTAATTAATTTTATCTTATTATCTTTAATTATATCTCATAATACTATACTTCTATTATCATAATAATATAACATATGATATTCTATCAACTAGCTAAGATAATTACGTTATCCTCAATAATACTTCACGCTCTTCTTCTTCCCTTACCTACCCTTCTACTGTGTTAAGTTTTCTCTCACCTCTCTCTTCCTCTCGCTTCTCAGTAGCCTATCGAGAGCCCAACAATCATTATTTTAGGTAAGAAATGAAGGAAAATGGCCGACTCTTGCTTCATTTTTTTCCTAACTCCTAGTCTTAGATAATTTTGGGTCTAATCTGTCATTCTTTAAAATCAAGATTGAACTGCAAAACCCAGTGCTTTCTTCTACACAAATCACTTAAAAACGACCTATAATAAGTTCGACTCCGACATGCATTTTTTATTGATCTAAAATCTCTGAGTCCGAAAATTATCTACTTTTCATGTCATAGACCAAATCCATTAATTCACAAAGTATCACAGGATAAACTCTTCAGAACAAAAAAATTTACATGAGGGAAGCAAAAACAATCAATCAAATATATATATATATATATATAGGGGTAGGATCCGCTGAAAACAGTTCTTAGTCTGAAAACTGAAAATGGGGTAACTTTTACCATTTTTAGGGTAACTTTATGTACTTTAGGGGTAACTTTTACCTGTTTTAGGGTAACTTCATTATATTAAAGATAAGTTTATATATTTCAAGGGCAACTTTATATATGATAAGGGATAACTTTTAGTACGTTTAGGATAACTTTATTATGTTGCATTTAATTTTCATCTTTCTAAGATAACTTTGAGTATTATAAGGATAACTTTGAGTATTATAAGAGTAACTTTAACTAATTGTATTACTAAACACACCATTATTGATACACATAACAAAGTGAATACATACGAAAACAAGAATAAAACAACTGGCTTTAAGTACTCATCAAAAGACAAAGAATTAACAAATGAAATTATAATTGATCTTCCATATCTGAAAATCATGTTGTTAATTCGTGATAATAATCTTCAAGCTATTCTATCAGCAGAGGCGGACCGAGAATGGGACATGGGGGTACAAGTGTATCCCCATTTTTAAGAAAAGCTTTGATTAAAAAAACCCAGGAGGGAAAGCTAGAAGCCGCAGCAAGGTAAGAGAAAGCGAGTGAAAGTGTCAAACCATGGTGGTACTGATGGAGATTTGTTGCTCCAGTAGAGTTTAATAGAGGTATTAGATGAATTCATGAAATAACAACCACTTCCAATTTTCTTTCTCTTCAATCTCACCTAAAATTTGTGTTTTTTTTTCTTCAATTAATTTGGGGCAAACACAACTAATTGCAAGACTACTTTCAT